>NW_025851579.1:624-1148 GCF_002878395.1 Capsicum annuum | reverse complement strand
TGACAGTAACATATTTGATGAAATATGTTACTGTCAAATATTATTTTTTGGTCTGTTCCTTCATCATTTAAATATTCTACCTTTGTTTTCCTCTGTTTTATATTACTATGGGTGCCGTATTTATGTTATGTAATCTTGTAACCTTGTGTTGTGCTTTACTATGTGTTTGTGTGGTACCGCGTGTCTTGAGCTGGGGGTCTATCGGAAACAACCTTTCTACTTCTTCAGAGGTAGAGGTATGGACTGCGTACATCCTATCCCCCCCAGACCCCACCAGGTGGGAATACACTGGGTTTGTTGTTGTTGTTGTTCTTATATCTTTTTCTTTTCTTATAATATCTTTCTTTACATCCGAATTGTGGTGCTATTTTATTTTTGCAACATGCTAAATTTCTTATCAATGTTTTTTCTATTTTTAATTCTTCTCTATATTTTTCACATAAGTTTGTATACCATTGCTGTAAAAATTTTATTCTTGCTCCTAGAGTATCTACTATTTTTGCTTCTTCCCACCTCTTTATTAT
>NW_025851579.1:0-524 GCF_002878395.1 Capsicum annuum | reverse complement strand
TGACAGTAACATATTTGATGAAATATGTTACTGTCAAATATTATTTTTTGGTCTGTTCCTTCATCATTTAAATATTCTACCTTTGTTTTCCTCTGTTTTATATTACTATGGGTGCCGTATTTATGTTATGTAATCTTGTAACCTTGTGTTGTGCTTTACTATGTGTTTGTGTGGTACCGCGTGTCTTGAGCTGGGGGTCTATCGGAAACAACCTTTCTACTTCTTCAGAGGTAGAGGTATGGACTGCGTACATCCTATCCCCCCCAGACCCCACCAGGTGGGAATACACTGGGTTTGTTGTTGTTGTTGTTCTTATATCTTTTTCTTTTCTTATAATATCTTTCTTTACATCCGAATTGTGGTGCTATTTTATTTTTGCAACATGCTAAATTTCTTATCAATGTTTTTTCTATTTTTAATTCTTCTCTATATTTTTCACATAAGTTTGTATACCATTGCTGTAAAAATTTTATTCTTGCTCCTAGAGTATCTACTATTTTTGCTTCTTCCCACCTCTTTATTAT
>NW_025851578.1:821-1542 GCF_002878395.1 Capsicum annuum | reverse complement strand
TTCAAGTAACTAAGTCACCAACCAAACCACATTCAAAATCAAAAAATCCCTTTTAAAGTACGTACACTTAACCAATTTCAAGTTTTTAAGTCACCAATCAAACCACATTCAAAACAAAAAATCCCCTTTAAAGTCCCTACACTTAACCATTTTCAAGTAACTAAGTCACCAAACAAACCACATTCAAAATAAAAAAAATCTCCTTTAAAGTCCCTACACTTAACCATTTTCAAGTAACTAAGTCTCCAACCAAACCACATTCAAAACAAAAAAATTCCCTTTGAAGTTCCTACACTTAACCATTTTCAATTGACTAAGTCACCACCAAACCACATTCAAAACAAAAAATTCCCTTTAAAGTCCCTACACTTAACTATTTTCAAGTAACTAAGTCACCAACCAAACCACATTCAAAACAAAAAATGTCCTTCAAAGTCCCTACACTTAACCATTTTCAAGTGACTAAGTCACCTACCAAACCACATTCAAAACAAAAAATCTCCTTTAAAATCCTTACACTTAACCATTTTCAAGTAACTAAGTCACCTACCAAACCACATTCAAAACAAAAAAATCCCCTTTAAAGTCCCTACACTTAACTATTTTCAAGTAACTAAGTCATCTACCAAACCACATTCAAAACAAGCAACGACAAGACCAACTAGATGTCAACAACAATGCTAGTGAATCGAACAAAGCCACACTCGGCTTCACTAGACTA
>NW_025851578.1:0-721 GCF_002878395.1 Capsicum annuum | reverse complement strand
TTCAAGTAACTAAGTCACCAACCAAACCACATTCAAAATCAAAAAATCCCTTTTAAAGTACGTACACTTAACCAATTTCAAGTTTTTAAGTCACCAATCAAACCACATTCAAAACAAAAAATCCCCTTTAAAGTCCCTACACTTAACCATTTTCAAGTAACTAAGTCACCAAACAAACCACATTCAAAATAAAAAAAATCTCCTTTAAAGTCCCTACACTTAACCATTTTCAAGTAACTAAGTCTCCAACCAAACCACATTCAAAACAAAAAAATTCCCTTTGAAGTTCCTACACTTAACCATTTTCAATTGACTAAGTCACCACCAAACCACATTCAAAACAAAAAATTCCCTTTAAAGTCCCTACACTTAACTATTTTCAAGTAACTAAGTCACCAACCAAACCACATTCAAAACAAAAAATGTCCTTCAAAGTCCCTACACTTAACCATTTTCAAGTGACTAAGTCACCTACCAAACCACATTCAAAACAAAAAATCTCCTTTAAAATCCTTACACTTAACCATTTTCAAGTAACTAAGTCACCTACCAAACCACATTCAAAACAAAAAAATCCCCTTTAAAGTCCCTACACTTAACTATTTTCAAGTAACTAAGTCATCTACCAAACCACATTCAAAACAAGCAACGACAAGACCAACTAGATGTCAACAACAATGCTAGTGAATCGAACAAAGCCACACTCGGCTTCACTAGACTA
>NW_025851577.1:8865-13312 GCF_002878395.1 Capsicum annuum | reverse complement strand
CTCCTGCTTGCAATTGTGAGAAATCAAGAAAGTTTGTGTTGTATCTTTAGAGACAAAAACTGTACCAATTTCTAATGTGATTCAATGACACATACTCTCAAGAAAGAAGTCAGATATTTCTAATAACACCTTTACCTACTGTTAACATGACATACTCTATGATCATAAGTGATGAAAGTCAAACGTCTGTGGCTCAAGCTGTCAATGCCATAAACCTTTTAGGTACTGCACCTAATATAAGTGATGATGTAGCCATGTACTCTAAGTCCAGTTACTCAAGGGTGCATATCAAAAAGGGAAAAATGTTATAATCCAAATGCAGTATGTGATCACAAACTGAAGGGACATTATAAGAGTGAGTGCTTTCAGTTGTCTGGATATCCACCGTGGCACGCTAGGCATGGTGATTCCATAGGAAATATTGACACCAAATGCAACTATGTTCATAAACAAGGGTATGATCACCGATCCAAGCAAAGAAGAACTGGTCCTAGAGCACAGAATGCTATATTTGAGGATTAGCAGTGTCAACTACTGCAAATGCAATCTTAGGGTTCCACTCAAGCATCACCGTTAGCATAAAACATACAAAATACTATTTTTGTAGTCATGCCACCAAGGTTCACAACTAAACAGTATGAGCAGATTTGTCAAATGTTGCAGAACCAAGTTCCAGTGGATAAAATGACTACTTTAGCTTTAATACCCTCAGCTAACTTTGCAAACTTGTCAGGTACTTATAGTGCTCTCTTAGTAACAAATGATCCATAAGAATGGATCATTGACACAGGTTTTAGTAATCACATGATTGGAGATATTGATCTTCCGAATTAAGATTTAATATTTGAGTTTGTGCATCCTATGGAGGCCGTGTTACCATTAGTGATGTTTCACAAGTTACAAAATATGTTATTTAACTGTTCTAAAAGATCACTCATATGTTGCAACAATGCGTGATCTATTGCACAAACCATTCATCTTTCTTAAAAAATGAGTGATACATTTTGTATTGTTGCAATAGATTGCTCATCCATTACAATAGGTTTGTTATATGCTGTAACAGATATACTACCTGGTGCAACAGATAAGTGGTCTGTTGGAATTGTTGTTTTATTATATTGTTTGTTATATTTACTGTTATCCCTTTTTAACAATGGATTAATCAACTATAATATATTTTTTATGTTCCTGTTAATTTTAGATAATATGGCTCACAAAAAAATAAAAATCAAATCAAGTCCAAGTAAAGGAACAAGTGAAGCAGCTAGGCTACATCTACCACTCTATGAGCTTTCTTTACATACGTTATCTCAACCAGGAGTAGAATATGATAACACAGGGAAGAGGAATATTTCAAAAGAGATGATCCAAATGCTAATAGCCCTTTCGTTGAATAGTTGGTCAAAACCTTCAGCATTGATCATTATCCTGTGAGAATGCAGTGTGATGGTGCCACATATTTAATGAGTGATTTCATGGTTAAGTCATGTATGGGAAAATATTTCGACGCCTTTATAAAAATACTTTAAGAACAAAAATTGGATACTTATTTCAGGGACAACTTCTTTAGGAAATATCTTGATTTGCTGGCGGACAACAATTCTCGTTTCCAAATAAAAATGATATATGATCTTCTCAAGAATAGGCTTATGTATGAAAACAAAGATAAGATGGATGTGGTGTGGATAAATTACTGTGGCATGCCCGTTTGTTTTGGTTGGAAGGAGTTTGCCATAGTTACTGGACTAAAATGTTATACTCCTTCTCAAGTTATACCTATTCTAATCCAAAAAAAATACCCCGCACACCCAAAAAAGGAAAAGGGAAGTCATGTGATCGTGATGACCTGGTGTCCATTATTGGTCCAAGCTTCAAAAACAAAAATTTTATAGAAGCTTTGAAAGGCAAAGGACTTTCAAAGAAGCACAAACAGTTATTGTGCTTGGTTTGGTTTGTACATAATATTCTTTGGGCGAGAGACATTAATAACAATATAAGCGTTGGTTTAATAAAGCTTTCCGAGGATCTTGAGGTGTTTAACAACTATCCTTGGGATTATGAAAGGTTTAAAATGACTGTCAAATATTTGTTGACTCCGTTAGCATCAAAGACAATCAACTTATATGGCTTTCCATGGGCTATCATGGTAAATATTTCTTTCTTTTATTTTGATATCATTCATTTTTTTTACTCAATAATAATTTTGATTTATTGGCATTATTTTATAGGCTTGGGCGTTTAAAGCCATTCCTTATTTGAGACAACAAGTGAACTACCAGGAAGAAGTTTCCTGTCCAAGAATCTTGAGATGGTTGTCGGCCAAAACTAATAAAAATATAAAATTTCTTAATCTCTTTAACCCTCCGAAGGATGCAGTGAGTATAATTATAATTAAGTTTTTATTTTAATTAATGATTTTTTTGAATGATCTAATCATCATTCTAATATATGTAATGATTTATGTTAGATTGTACATCCGTAGCTAGTTTCGACCAATTGAAAGTTGAAGATGCCATTTTTTCTTACTTTACTGTCTGTACAAACTTTATCTGACCCTATGGTCATCGACAGAATAAAAATAGATTTTTTTGGAGTAACAGTCATTACAAGATAAAATAATTTTGGAGATTGGGCTTGTTGTTATTGATGATCTTAGTGGTGTTGGAGCTGTTGGTGGTGATAGTGGTATTGTTATTGGTGCTAATAATGCTCCTCTTATAGTATTTAAAATAAACCATTATGAGTATAATCATACTGGCTATACAAATTTTGCCTCTCCCACCGAATGTTCTGCATGCAAATGTCAAGACTGCAGGGCGAAACATGATGTAGTGATTAATATTATTAATGCATTAACTATTTTTGTAAAGAAATTGACATCTAATAGGGGTATCATTCTATCAAAGATGATTTACTTCCACCCACTCCTGTAACACCCCGGATTTTGAACCCCAGATGTTACACGATGCTCATGACCTCGAGGGACCACAAGCTAACCCTTTCTGATATCTATAACTGAGCACTGCATAATATACTGAAATAAATACAGAAAACTGGCAAAAACTTGCCATAAGGTTCAAATTTTGAAAATTCAACTGAGCAAAGTCTATCAATATCAAAACTAAAAATCGATCTAAATAACCAGTCTGAAGTACTCTATAGTCTGAAAGCCACTAAACTGTCTGAATAAGAAGTTGATGGAACATGTCCCCAACTAACTCCAACTACTGAAATATTGAAATTGGTAATAACATAAAAGTAGAACCATCCTCGAATGATGAGGACTCACTGCTAGGTCTACTGCTGCTGACAGGAACTGAGCTGCTAAGGTTGCTCTAGATCTCGTGCTTCTGAAACTATAGTGTAAAGTAAAGCACCATAGCACAAATACGTCAGTACATGGGAATATACTGAGTATGCAAGATGAGGTAAGGCTAAATGCAAGGGCTTATGCATGAACAATTACTTAATTGAATAACATGAGAGTACTGAATAAGGACATATGCATGAATACATAAACCATAACTGAAATTATCGTGACTCTAAAATACTGAGACTCGAATACTGCTTTACTGATGTCTGAACTTACTACTAATACTGAGATGCTAAATAACAAAATCTTCTGATATTGATAACTGAGTAATGAAGTTGACATCAGTCCCCTCTAGCGGGTGATCTCTGAACTTAATGATAATGGGAATGCTTGACTAAAATCTGAGATCAGTCCTATCTAGAGGGTGATCTTTGTATCTACTGATAATGAGAGTACTCAATGGAGTCTTAAGTCAATCCTATATCATGGGTGATCTCTATATATACTGATAATGAATATGATTTGACTTAGTCTGAGGTCAGTCCTATCTAGCGGGTGATCTCTGAATATGATGATACTGAAGTAGATTAACTAAATCTAAGACCAGTCCTATCTAGCGGGTGATCTCTAAGTCTGTTGATACTTATAATGATTGAGTGTATCTGACAGTCATTACTCTATACTACTGAGCCGAGTTTCTTTACTGAGATTAATTTTGAAACTGAGACTGTGGGAAGTAGTCATCTAACTGACATGCCCCAAAACTTAACTTATGGGTTCCAACCTATAACCCAGCTAGAAGGGTGTCAGTACCATGCCATGAGTAAAGACCACTCTTGTGGAGTCAGTCCTATGTAATGGATGACCCCTGGGATCAGTCCTATATATATATATATAATATACTACTGGGTGATCCCTGGGTATGTCAGTCCTATCTAGCGGGTGACATCTCATACCTACGCGGGCTACGTAGTGCTAGAACTTAGGGATTGCTCTTAGGGATCTTAGTCCTCTCTAATGGGTGAGTCCCCATCTCTAGGTTCGCTCGGTGCTAAGTCCTACTCCCAACTGAAAGACTCTAAACTGATTTTTTTCTTAAACTGTACTAGACCGAGCTGAATCTGTTACTGATCA
>NW_025851577.1:0-5865 GCF_002878395.1 Capsicum annuum | reverse complement strand
TAAGTATGATCAACTCAATTTTGATGCATCATCCTATGGCATGGGATTTGATTTCTTAGTTTCTACATTAGACTTGGAGGAAGAAGAAATGATAAAATATGTTAGAGGGGAGAGGCCAAATTCACATGATAATTATTGGACTGAGGCAAAGAGGATTCTTACATTTATTAGTTTGAATAATATACATTATCAGACTGTTGAGATACTACTCAAGAAGGGAAAGATCAAAGTTTATGACTGCAACAAACCTATCATCAACGTGGTTGATATTTTTCTCCTCGTGCAGCCACTGATGGTGCTATTGCCCATCTTGTTGAGGGAGAGTAAACTGGTGAATCATTTACCAAAGAAAGTGTTGATGAAGAAATCATGAGATTTTTAAGGTCGAAATAAGGGCACGACCCTTCCAAAAAATAATATCGATTACGCGAGCGGTTCGCACGTTGTTGCACACATCAAATCTTTGCTGACTGGCATAGAAATAGCCGAGCCAATGATCTTTTTGTGCGACAATGATGTGGCAAACATGCAAGATTTTGGGATTATGGGGTACTAACTGGATGCTTGGAGCCTGTGTATATAAAAGAGCCTGTGAAATAATAATTTTTTATTTCAAGTCACACTTCACATTACTTTAAATTACATGTACATGTAGTGGCAATAATATTTTTTTATGAATAGAAATTTTTATGAATAGAAATTGAATTTTTTATAATGCAATAGATTGTCAATCTGTTGTAAAATATATTCTATCTATTCTGTCAAATAGTTTATCTGTTGCAATAGGTTGGTCATCTGTTGCATTATCCCGATGTTATTTCTATCTAATCTAAGTGTAATCTGTTGCAATAGTGGGAAGACCTGTTTGATAATTTCCAACAGATGACCTAAGTTTTACAACATATGCCTAAATCTATTTGATATTTTGCAACAATTACGCTTGCATATCCATCTGCTCGACAACACCAAACCAGTAGCAAATAAACCACCATGAAAATTTCAGCAATTAGGCTTGAATATCCATGTTCCCAATAGCACCAAACTAGTAGCAATAACGGCTATAATGTAGTATCTTCTTGCTCGAATTTGTTTCTCTTCAGAAGCCTTGACTTTGTTCTACAAACCCAAGATTACACGATTTTCTTGTGAAGGGTGTCGTTCTTCATACTAATCAAAGTAATCTCATCCACCCTATTTCTATAAAAACAAGAACATAATTACAAAAAATAATTATAAACCAATGATTAATCAATTAATTAAATAAATAAAATATTACCTTTGAAATCTTATAAGTAAAAAACCTACGACCTGGATTTTGTTGAGTCCAAGAAGTCTTCAATAGAGCTTCATGACCGCATTTACAATACTGAAAAATGTTATTACAAAAAACAGTGGAAGATGTGCTTGACATTGTCAAGCTCAGTTGGAAAAAATGAAAAAAAGATGAAGAAAAGAAAGACCAAATACAAATAATTTGAAGAATTTGGATAGATAAAATAAAGATGACGACGAAGAAGAATATTTGGTAATTTAGGGTTAAATTTTAGGAAGAATATGAATATATAAGACATTGGGAGAAAAAAAATGAACGTTGGGGGCCAAATCAGATGCCAAGTCAGCAAAAAGTATCAATCTGACACATTTGATACCTATTTTATTTTACGTGTTTAAAATAAACATTGTCTACCTACTATTTTATTTGAGGTGTTTGAACTGAACACAAAAGATGGGTTCCGCCTTTTTTATTTCAATTCACTTTCACTTTTTTACATGCAGTGGCAATTTTTATGTCCAATGAAAGTTGAATTTTTATAATGCAACAGATTCTCCATCCGTTGTAACAAATATTCTACCTGTTCTGACATATAGTTTATCTGTTGTAATAGGTTGGCCATCTGTTGCGTTATGTCGGTGTTTCAATCTAAGTTTATCTGTTGCATCAGTGGGAAGACCTGTTTGATAAATTCTAATAGATTACCTACCTGTTGCAACATATGTCTAAATTTGTTCGACAGATGTGCCGTCTATTGGAACAGATACATTATCAATTGCAATATTTGAATCTAGTATTCCATTTCAATTAAAAAGTTCAAATCTAAGGAAAAAATAAAATTCATAGACAAAATAAAATAAATCAAAGCCTGAAGAAGTTCGCTGAAATAAATTAACGAATAAATGAAATGTAAAAAAATTGTTATAGGTATAGATCTTAACAAATACATCAACAATTTAAATATTGATGTCAAGGATTCCTAAGGTGTGGTGAGGTTATTACTTTGACAGACTCAAGCTATAAAGATCTACTCAATATGGACAAGTTGTTCTTCATCTAATGCTATGGAATTCGACTTTGCTTGTCATGGATCTTTATCGTCGCTTATGTAAGGTTCTGCGTTTCTGTTCTCCGTATTTACATAAAAAATGTAGAGTAGCATATTATCAATGTTGTTCAGCAGTAGCTTCTACATCCACCTATAAAGTCAGAATTAGTCAATGTTAATCATGAAATTACAACAAAACAGAAAAGGATAAATCATCTGTTCTAGAAAATCAAACAGGTCTTCCTCCCATTTTAAATTGTCCCAAATAAATTATAATTCTATTGCAACAATGAATCAACTATTGGGATAAATTTCTACATGAGGAAGACCTGTATGATAATTTTCAATGGATGAACCATCTGCTGCAACATAAAACTCATCTGTTGTAGCAGATAGGTCATCTGTTGGTATAAATAAAAGTAGTACAAATATCTATTTGATTTTCTAAAACAAAAGAAACATATGTCACAATAGATAATTTATCTGATGCACAATTTAGTCAACTATTGCAACAGATGTATATATCTATTTGATAATTTTAAGCAGATGTATCATTTGTTGAAACAGAAATTTGTCTGTTTGTTAGTTAGAAGACATATATATTCACCTTCTTCAGCTTGTGCTGCTATCCTTTGGACATTGTACATTGCTCAGTGCAACACACGGACAGAAGAGTTCCAATTTCACTTTTTTTTATGCTTGATAATGCCTTGAAAATTATTTTCCTTCTCCTCTTAGCCTTAATCTCTAATGGAGTTGTAATACCCAATAATTCTATCTAGCTTTGAGTCATCTCTAGAACATCAAAGATCATGCTTTAAAGATGAATATATTTTATTCCTTGTGAAATTTTTAAGATTTTGAATTTTTAACATGCGGAAAATCGAATAAGCTTTTCGTCGATACCAAATTCGACACTTGGGCGAAGAGTTAGAGCCATTTTAGTGAGACAGTGTACCACCTGGTACTTTAGCACATCGTGAAGGCAGCCAAAATGGAAATTGTCAAAATCCAGTGAGCCTCTGTGATTATGGCGCGTCGTGCCAATGCTCAGTTTCCTAATTGTCCAATTTCCAGTGAGCTGGCGCAAAATGACCACGTCGCGCAGCATGAGAAATTAGGATTTTTAGATTTTGTTTTTAAATTTCAAGGACCAATTAGTAATTTTCTAAAACCCTTAATCAGCCTATATATGGGATTTATGACCTAAATAACCAGAATACTTCATTATTCATGAAATTTTCGCCAAATCAAAAAATTTTCTCTCAAAGGGGCAAGAAATCAAGAACAAGACTAAGAATTTCTTCAAGAACCTTCAAGAAAGAGTCTTCTAAGATATATAGATGTTGATTGTTGGGTTCCTTCCACCCAAGAAGTTCAAGAATCTTTTTCTAAAATCAAAGATCTTATATTTATGAGTTTTCATGATTCATGTGAATTGAAATTGAAGTTCATGTTATTATTGAGTTTTCATTCATTTTTTGTTTACAAAGTTTCAAGCTTTGATCCTACTATGTGATGCTCATGATAAACCCTCTTCAAGTTGTATGTTAAGTGATGTGTTTATGTTAATTAAGTATAGAAATTATTGAATAACCAAAGAATGCTTTCGATATGTTTGATAAATTGCTTGTGTGAAGGAATTAGAGCCATTATAGCATGTTGACTAGAAATCTCTAATTGTGTTTAAGTTTATGCATGCTAAGTGTATGTTGAAACGCCTTAGTGGATAAATTGTGACATATTAGCATGAAATTCCCTAATTATGTGTTCTTTAATGCATGTTAAGTTTTTTATGCAAGACCTTGTGAAATGGAGTATGAGCCAATAGCATGTCTCCCTATACTATCACATGTTTATGATTTCCAAGTGCTTGGAGATATGCTTTAATAATTGTAATGGTGAATGAAAGTTCATGGTCATGATTATTCAAGAATGGTTATGTGTTACTTTTATGTTATCAGGTCTTGGGGGTATTTATACCAGACAAATTAGTTGCAAGTCTAGAGCCAGTGTCAGTTTCAAAATGCATCAAGTCAAGCCACAATTAGTAGAACTCAGCCAGTTACAAAACTCAGTGCTCTCAGACAGTTACAGGATCTAGGAAATCTCAGTATCGTTAGCATTCCAGCTTCAGTTTAGTACTCAGCTCAGATCTTAGTAGTATTCAAGAATTTAGTTTCATACCTCAGTAGCTTTCAAGTAATCAATTCAGAACTTAGTATTATTCAGTCAGATAACGAGATTTAGTAGTATTCCATCAGTCTTCAAAATTAAGTGAACTCAGTTTAACTCAATTACTCAGTATGATCAGTAACAGATTCAAATCAGTCTAGTATAGTTTAAGAAAAAGAATCAGTTTAGAGTCTTTTAGTTGGGAGTAGGACTTAGCACCGAGTGAACCTAGGGATAGGGACTCACCCATTAGAGAGGACTGAGATCCCAAGGAGCAATCCCTAAGTTCAAGAACTATGTAGCTAGTGTAGGTATGAGATGTCACCCATTATATAGGACTGATATACTGAGGGGTCACCCGTTAGTATATTGTATATATATATATAGGAATGATCCCAGGGGTTACCTGTTAGATAGGACTGAGTCCACAAGAGAGGTCTTTACCCGTGGCACGGTACTGACACCTTTCTAGCTGGGGTTATAGGTTAAACCCTACAAGTTAAGTTTTGAGGCATGTCAGTTAGATGACTACTTTCCACAGTCTCGGTTTCAGAATCAATATCAGTAAAGGAACTTAGCTCAGTAGTATAGAGTAAGGACTGTCAAATATAATTAATCATTATGATTATCAACAGACTCAGAGATCACCCACTAGATAGGACTGGTCTCAGGTTCATTTAACCAACTTCAGTATTATCAAATTCAGAGATCACCTGTGAGATAAAATTGATCTCAAATTCTGTTAAGTACTTTCATTATCAATAGATACAAAATCACCAGCTTTAAAGGGCTGATCTTAGATTTTAATCGAGCATTCCCATTATCATTAAGTTCATAGATCACCCATTAGAGGGGACTGATCTCAACTTTGGTACTCAGTTATCAATATCAAAAGATTCAGTTATTTAGTATCTCAGTATTAGTAGTGAGTTCAGCCGTCAGTAAAGTAGTATTCAAATCTCAGTATTTCCAAGCCACGATGATTATAGTTATAGTTTTTGCATTCATGCGTATGTCCTTATTCAGTACTCTCATGTTATTCAGTTAAGTAATTGTTCATGCATAAGCCTTTGTATTTAGCCTTACCTTATATTGCATACTCAGTGCATTCTCACGTACTAACGTATTTGCGCTATGGTGTTTTACTTTATACCATAGGTTTAGAAGCACGAGATCCAGAGTACCCTTAACAGCTCAATTCCAGTCAACAGCAGTAGACCTAGCACTGATTCCTCCTCATTCGAGGATTTTTCTAATTTCATGTTATTAACAGTTTCAGTATTTCAGTAGTTGGTGTTAGTTGGAGACATGTCCCATCAAGTCCTTATTCAGACAGTTTAGAGTTTTTTAGACTACAGAGTAATTAAGA
>NW_025851576.1:722-1344 GCF_002878395.1 Capsicum annuum | reverse complement strand
AAGGTACCGTTCTTTCCTAAATCATTCACTTTGGATAAAAGTTGCAGTAGTTCAGCTGTCATTTATTATGTGTTCAGCTATAGTTTCTTGAATTTATGCATTCTATGTTGCATTCGGAGTGAGAAACGATGTGGTGATGAGTCTAACAAATGGTTTCAGCTGTATGCTCTATTCCCTATCTAATCTTGGCATGTATAGCATCATTTGAGGATGAATGTTTCCAAGGGGGGGATGATGTAATACCCTAGAAAATTTTTCGTTGAAATTTTATGCGTAAACATGTTGGGTTCTATCTTTTAGAATGAATTATAAATTTTTCATGCGTAATGTCTTAGATTATGACCCACCATTGCGTAGAGTATCGAATAAGCTTTCCAACGATATGTGGATCATCCAAAACGGACACCCGAGCGACGAGTTATGAACATTCCGATCGAACTATGAATAGTAGTGAACAGTAAAACGTGCAGGAAAAAGTACTGAGGCCTGGCGTATTTTTTCTCCAACTTTAAATGATCATAAATCCTTGTACATAATGATCTGGGTGATATACTATATATCAACGGAAATCTCTGCGAGTCCTCTTTCCAATGAAATTAGTTTCATCCAATTTGTCTATTGG
>NW_025851576.1:0-622 GCF_002878395.1 Capsicum annuum | reverse complement strand
AAGGTACCGTTCTTTCCTAAATCATTCACTTTGGATAAAAGTTGCAGTAGTTCAGCTGTCATTTATTATGTGTTCAGCTATAGTTTCTTGAATTTATGCATTCTATGTTGCATTCGGAGTGAGAAACGATGTGGTGATGAGTCTAACAAATGGTTTCAGCTGTATGCTCTATTCCCTATCTAATCTTGGCATGTATAGCATCATTTGAGGATGAATGTTTCCAAGGGGGGGATGATGTAATACCCTAGAAAATTTTTCGTTGAAATTTTATGCGTAAACATGTTGGGTTCTATCTTTTAGAATGAATTATAAATTTTTCATGCGTAATGTCTTAGATTATGACCCACCATTGCGTAGAGTATCGAATAAGCTTTCCAACGATATGTGGATCATCCAAAACGGACACCCGAGCGACGAGTTATGAACATTCCGATCGAACTATGAATAGTAGTGAACAGTAAAACGTGCAGGAAAAAGTACTGAGGCCTGGCGTATTTTTTCTCCAACTTTAAATGATCATAAATCCTTGTACATAATGATCTGGGTGATATACTATATATCAACGGAAATCTCTGCGAGTCCTCTTTCCAATGAAATTAGTTTCATCCAATTTGTCTATTGG
>NW_025851575.1:758-1416 GCF_002878395.1 Capsicum annuum | reverse complement strand
GTGGGTATAGTTTATCTAAAAATGGCATTCCTAAAAGCATATCTTTTGATGTTAGTTCATAATTATAGATCTCTTCTATTGTTAATATTTATCCCATACTTGTATTTTTATATTTCTAGCTTTATAGGTAATTAAGCTTCCTTCATTATTAAATCCTTTGACTACTATTGATGTTTTTAGCTTATCTCATTTGTCTTCTGGTAAACAATTATATCTATATAAGTTGGCTTCTACTCCTGTATCTATCATAGGTGTATAATATCTGTTATAATATCCTTCAACTATTATTTTCATAAGTACATACATTTTTATGTTAATGTTCTTTTTATCAATAATCATTCCTTATTGTAGGTTATGGTTAATTGTGTATGCTATATATTGTAGGGTTTTACTTGTTCTAACCATTATTTTCCTAATATTATGTCTGCTTTTTGTATATCTTCCTTTATTTCAAATACTATTTTTATTTTTCTAACTCCTATTATTATTTCCTTTTCAGTTGTTTCGTTAATAGTTATTGAACTTCTTGGTAGATCTGGGCATATATTACTATTAGATTTTATTTCTTCATTTTTCACTAGGTATTTTGCTATATGATTTTCTTCTTGTCCTGTATTTAGGAGTATTAAATATTCCTTTTCATTTATTGTTCCTGTTA
>NW_025851575.1:0-658 GCF_002878395.1 Capsicum annuum | reverse complement strand
GTGGGTATAGTTTATCTAAAAATGGCATTCCTAAAAGCATATCTTTTGATGTTAGTTCATAATTATAGATCTCTTCTATTGTTAATATTTATCCCATACTTGTATTTTTATATTTCTAGCTTTATAGGTAATTAAGCTTCCTTCATTATTAAATCCTTTGACTACTATTGATGTTTTTAGCTTATCTCATTTGTCTTCTGGTAAACAATTATATCTATATAAGTTGGCTTCTACTCCTGTATCTATCATAGGTGTATAATATCTGTTATAATATCCTTCAACTATTATTTTCATAAGTACATACATTTTTATGTTAATGTTCTTTTTATCAATAATCATTCCTTATTGTAGGTTATGGTTAATTGTGTATGCTATATATTGTAGGGTTTTACTTGTTCTAACCATTATTTTCCTAATATTATGTCTGCTTTTTGTATATCTTCCTTTATTTCAAATACTATTTTTATTTTTCTAACTCCTATTATTATTTCCTTTTCAGTTGTTTCGTTAATAGTTATTGAACTTCTTGGTAGATCTGGGCATATATTACTATTAGATTTTATTTCTTCATTTTTCACTAGGTATTTTGCTATATGATTTTCTTCTTGTCCTGTATTTAGGAGTATTAAATATTCCTTTTCATTTATTGTTCCTGTTA
>NW_025851574.1:0-14177 GCF_002878395.1 Capsicum annuum | reverse complement strand
GTATTTTGCTGTCAATTTATATTCAAATTATGATAATGTCCTGATTTCTAAAAAAAAATTTCAGTCTCAAAATATAATTTTTTTCTATGGAGGGACAAAGAAAAAGTGGATCCAAGATCAAATTTTATCATTCCAAGATTGGTGAACAAAATCAATGAGTTGGAAGAAGACTTATGGCTTAAAGAGGCCCAAATTGATAACTTGATACGGGAGAAGAAGCTCAATGAAAGATGGAGACGGTTTAGGTTGAATAGAAAGATACTTTTATGTATTTTGATTTGTGTTGCTGCTATGTTCATCAGCAACAAAAGAACTGAAAGTAGTTTCTAGATATGGTCGACTATGGTGTAAATTTTTTATACCTATCTAAATATATTAGACTATATTCTATTATGGTGTCTTTTAAGTAGTCTTACTTCAGATGTTTATTGTGTTGCTGCTATGTTATTGTTTGCACTTGTGCTGCTGGTATGTTAATGTTTGCACATTCAAAATTGTGTTGTGTTCCTGCTACGTTGTTATTTACACTTATAAAATTGTGTCGTGTATTGTTGCTATGTTATTGTTTACACTTGCAGTGTCTTGTCTTGTTGCTATGTTATTGTTTACAATTGCAAATTTGTGTATTGTTAGGCAAAGTCCCGTGCTGCTGCTATGTGTTTACACTAAAATTATGTAATGACAATGTTGTTTTGCCATTATATCAACTTTACAACCATTTAACACAACAATAATGGGTAATGACAACATTCATCAACAAAATATTCCAACTTCACACAACATCATCAGTCATATCAACCATTAGACACAACATAATCATTTATACCAACCATTAGGCAACATTCATTAACAAAATATATATACATCGCTTTACTTGTTTTCCAACACAAAAATAAAATTGTTTTCATGTCAACTGATCTAACTTAAAAAAGTGCATAAAATAATCAACATCACTACGATTTCCAGGGAATCTTGGACTTTGAAGAAGTATTTTTTAAATTGGATTATTTGAACTGCTTCCCACATTCTTTTTTCTTTTCTTCTCTTTAATCTCTTGTAGTTTTTTTGTTGATATTGCTTCTTTGCCATTCCATTTCAGCTTACTGGTAGAAGTTGGTGTATAACCTATGTTACCAGTTATGTCAACTGATCTTGTTACCCTTGCTTGACCAGTAGAGCAGATCTTACTGCTAGACATGCAAGGCTACAGTGAAGGAAAAAATTTATTCAAAGACTCATACATTAAAGACTCATATGTACATAAGATACAACACAGCTAGATGCTTACATTTAGGACTTTGAATTCATTTTCTGCTTAGAACACACCCATTCCCATTACTTTTGACCTTTTCCTCCCACTAAAATGTAAGACCCCACCATGGTATCATCTTAGAGTTATCAACGTAAAACCATTCATGTCTTACCGGACGACAATAAAGAATCAAATAAGACATTGTAGCATAGCAGAAATATTTTGGAAAAAGAAAAATAAAATTCATGAACATGCTACATAATTCAACACAAAAAAAATAAGATATTAACATGGCCGTGCTATTAAACACCATTGATTTTTAAATTTTGTCATGTTAACCAAATCGGAGAAAAGCCCTAATTTCTAAAAACCAACTTAAAAAATCAACAAAAATCGTAATTTCGGGGTTTAGCATAAAACCCTAATTAATTTTAACTAAGTTTTGGAAAAAAATCACTCAAACTAACAACATATTAACACGCACGTCCTATTAAACACAACTGAAATTTTAAGTTTTCATATTAGGAGAAAAGCCCTAATTTCTAATAAACCCACTTAAACACTCAACAAATCATGTACTTCTGAACGGATTATGCTATTAATCGAACACTTAGACAACGTCATAACAGAAAGTCAGTTAATTTCACTCAATTAATTTGTAAAATTAGAGATTACCTAAAAACCCTAATTCAATTTTTTAAGTTTAAGAAAAAAAAGCACCTTGCTACAGCAACAAGATGATTATTTGAAAATCCACAACCAAAATGTTTTGATTAGAACAAAAATCACCCAAAAAAACTGATGAAATCACGGTTTAGAAAGTAGAGAATAGAGGAGAGAGGAAGATGAAAGGTTTAAAGAGAAGAGGGAGGAGAGAGGAAATGAAATTGAAAAAATAAAAGAGATGTTTTGTTTTGTTTACGCGTGGGCAAGGCGGGTCAAGCTCGTGAAATGCACAAAAGTCTTTTTACTTAGTTTATGTTGCTAGCTCAGTATTTAGGGGGTAATAAATATAGAAAAAAATAGATCAGGGGGGTAATAGGTCTAATTGAAAGGTTGAGTGTGTAGTTGAGATTTCGACTATAGGTTGGGGGGTATTAATCATTTTCTCTATAATTAATAAAATGGAGGTGAACAGAAGTGCCTTTTTCCCTAACATATTCATATTCAATCATCTATAAATAGGTTTCTCCTTACTCATTGATTCTACTACACTTATTTATTTATTGCATCTTATTTTTCATATTACATCTTCAACCACTTCTCTTCAAAAAATAGATTCCTTTCCTTGACTCTGATATGTTTTTTGGGTAAATCTACCTAGTTGTTAGTATATGTTGTATTATATTTGAACTCTTTTCTTTATGTTTGTGTTTATGTTTTTTGTCAATTCATGCGTGTTCTAGATATGACTAATCCTATTTGAGATATTTTTATTCTACACGACACCGCACGAAAACTTCAGAGGTAGATTAATAACCTGCAGTGGGAATTAGGCGCCGTGAGAGCAAGGGTGCTCCAAGAAATTCGCAGGCTGAGGAGGGCCCTGGTATTATCGATTAACGATTGACCGAATGACAATAACAATAATAATAATTTTATATTTTTTTATTTAGCGTATGTTTTTTTATTTATATCTGATCTACCTACCTAATGTATTTTATTTTTATTTAATTAAAAAAATTTATGTTTGGTCGACTTTTACTTTGTAATTCTTATTTAATTTTTATTTTGTCTATTTATTCTTCTCAACATGTCGACGGTTGGAGTTAGGAATTGAGCGTTTGGCACAATTGTGAATCTAGTAGAAATAGCAAGAGTTTGTGTTCTTCCAACGGATGGACCATCTATTGGAACAACAAAAACCAGTAACAACAACTGTATTATGTTGTTCCAATAGATTACCCATTTGTTATAATAGATTGGTCATCTATTGGAGGAACACATTCCAGTTTAATGAACTGTATTGTGTTATTCCAACAAAGTCCATCTGTTGCAACAGATTGGTGATCTGCTGAAAATATTTTGGTAGTTTATTGTATTTAGTTCCTATTTTACTTCTTTTTATTGATGCACAAGTTGATAAAAAGATATTTCTTATAATAAATAATAACATTTACATTCACAACAATGAGTTAAAAATATCAAAGTCTATAACAAACAACACAAGTTTTACTATTACATCTATCATGGTGCATTATGATCCGGACATGTAGTTCTTTTGTGGTCAGCATTCTTACATATAGAGCACTTATTTTTTTCTTGATGAAAATGATTCTCTAACTCTACGCCTCATCTTATATGACCTTCTTCCCAGTTTGATAGTGCTTGGGTTAATATATGTAGTAGGTATTAATCTCTCCAAAATCTCTACATGAATAAATCAAGATTCTTCAGGAGGCACCAGATTAGTATTCTCACTATATGTCATTATATATGTTTCCACTGAATAATATGGAGACGATTACTCATAAGTTTGACTTCCATATTAAGAACCATATTGGACTTGAAACTCAGCCATAACATGTGGACAAGGTATTTTATCCAAGTCAAAAACTCTACATGTATAAGATCTTATGTGAAGATTGACTGTGGCAACATCACCATGACCATCGATACTAAACTTGTAATCTGCTATTTGATGAGCAAATAACCTATTCTCCAAACATATGTTCATTGATATTTGTTTTTTTGCTTGTAGAATAAATTTGTTTCTTGTTTCTGAAAACTGCATACACCTTTCATAAATATTTTGACATACCTCTTGTTTATTTCCTTAAACATCGCAACAATGAGAAATTCTCTTTCGATGCCAAACATTGAATTCAATGATTCAGCTTTGTTTGACGTCATAATATTATACATATACAAGAAAATCACTTAGTACGACATTATAAAATAAGTATTACAAAGTTGTAAGTCAAACAAGACATTAGATTCATAAAAATGTACCTATTTTCTGGACAAAAAGCCCGACTCCATCTCTCAAAATTGACACGTTCAAGATATTGTGTTGTTTGGGGATGCATATTATTTATTTGATTGAAATGGTCAAAAATCCGGCTTTATTATATACTTTCGCTTCTCTATAAAAAAGAGTCACGATCCTCAGGTTGTGAAAGATGTTTCGAATATTTTCTATAAAATGCATATACAACAACCAAAGTGAGCTGAAGTGAAGAGAGTTGAACCCATCTTTCAGTTACTTGGATGCCTATTCGAAATTATGCACAACTCTTTGGTATTATAAATATAGCTTCACAATTAAAAAAAATGCATCCGAGGCATCACATTCCTTTTCCACAACACAAAAAGCTATGAAAAAGATGTGAATCTCAGCATCTTGTGCCACCGCCACTATCAAAACTCTACTATACTTGTTCCTTAAGAAAGTCTTGTCAATGGATATGTGTAATACCCCGAACATTTCTAGCTCAGTCCAACCCTTACTGCATACTTGTAACACTTAGAAGCTGGAAAATAACTTGTTTTGGGTAAGTTTCAGGATTTTTGAACGGGGATTGGACCGCATTCGTATTGGTAAAATAGTAGCTCATCGCAATTTGGCCACGTCGTGGTGAGTATCGTAATGAGCATGTCATCGCATCATGTTGAAGGCCATTTTGGCATTTGTCAATTTCCATAGGGTCACCGCGGTCGCACCGCATCGCGGTGAACCCCAAAACAAAAATTGTCACGATCCAGAGAGTCACCACAATTCCACCGTGTCACGATAGGTATCGCGATGACCTACTCACCGCATCACGATGAGGCCTTAATCGGTGTTCCATTTACGGGATTTTAAATCTCATGGGCAATCTTATCTTTCATCAAGCCCCCAAATCGTGTAATAGAGGATTAATCTTGAAATTGAGCAAAATATGCTCATTGTTCATCAAATTGTTTCCATTAAAACCCTAGCTCTCAAATACAAGATCAATCTCAAGAATTCTCGCCATCAATCCTTTTAAATTTATTAACTCAGGCATGTTAGATGTTTATCCATGGGTTTCTTCCACCCATAGAGTCCAAGTATCCAGTTTAAATTGCAAAAATTATGATCCTTTCAAGTTATTTTGATTTTAGATTATGATTTCACCCATGAATCTCCATGAACTATGATTTTACACCATGTATAAATGAAATTATTGTTGTTATTCAATTCTTCACATTTTAATGTTGTCATTCATTGGATTAAATCATGATTTAGTGCTATTCATGTTAAATTCATGCTATTACTATTAGTCCCATAACATTCCCATTATTTGAATAAACTATGAACTACAAGTGTTTGATAAAATGCTTACAAGAGTGAAGATTTGATAGAGGCTTGCATGTTATGTTCTTTAAGCTTAAGTATCATTTTAACTATTTTTGCTTTTGAGTCCTTGGGGTATTGAATACCCGAAAACCATAGCTATTTACTTAGTCTCGTCTCAGTATCTTCAGGATAACTTGAGAATATATTATGAGAATTACTAGATCAGTCAGTTAAACTCAGAACAATTTAGCATCCAGTGTCATTCAGTTGGGAGTAAGACTTAGCACTGAGCGAGTGAAGGGATGACGGTTTCCCCATTAGATAGGCAGAGTCATTAGTAGCAATCCTTATACTCCAGGACTACGTAGCCAGCATAGGATATGAGAAGTCACCTATCGGTTTAGGCTTGACTATCTCGCAGGGGTCACCCGTCAGATTAGGCTTGACACCCTTAGTCCTTCAGGACCATACAGTATACCAGTTTAGTGGATCCATATAGCCAGTGTTAGTACCCGTGGCACGGTACTAACATCCTTCCAACTGGGGTTATAGGTTGGACCCCGATTAGCTCAGATCGGGACATGTCGGTTAGATAATACCTCCTATAGTCTTAGCTACAGTTTCAGTCCAATAATCAGTTCAAACACTCAGACTCAGTGTTGGTTGACCAAAGCTTACAGATATCAGTTATTTCAATTATTTTAGTATTTCAGTTTACAAATTTTATTCAGTTCATGTTACATGCTTGATCATACATCCTCAGTATTTATAGATTTCCCATATTCTTAGTAACTCCAAATTTCATGCATTCTATTCAATACCTTATGTTATACATACATATTCAGATGATTATTTATCCATGTTCATGAAACCATGCATATTAGCCTACCTCATTTAGCATACCAGTACATTCAAAGTACTGATTGCATACTTTTTCTTTTGCGCTATGATGTATCATATCATAGGTTCGGACATCCAATTCTCGAATCGTGCTTGGACTTCTCAGGCTCACAGCAGTAGTAGTGGTAAGTCCTCATATTTTGAGGACAAATTATTATGTTTCATGCTTTCAGTTTAGTAGTTAGTTGGAGTTAGTTGAAGCCTGTCCTATCAACTCGTATTCAATTAAGTTTAGAGGCTTTCGGACATGTCAGTTAGCTATTCAGTTTATCAGTATTTTATCAGATTCAAATAGTTGTTTTCTTCAGATTCTTGTTTCAGTACTGATTCAGTTGATAAAACCTTATGGCTAGTTAGTTGTTCTTCCGCATTTATTATGTAATTCAGTGTTCACATCAGATACCAGCTCATGGGTTAGCTTGTGGTCCGTCGGGACTGTAAGCACTGTATGACTCCCAGGGTGTACTCTCGGGGCATTACTTAGGAAGGGGTTCCACAAACTACAAGAAATAATGCCTTTAATGGCAACAAAAGTCGCCACTAAATCTCCAAAAGTTGTAGCAAAAGACATTTAGTGGCAACTGGGGGGTCGTTGGTATTACAATCATAACTAAAGGTTACTTGTGGCGACATAAAAGAGTTGCCAACAAATGAGCCTTTTTGTGACGATTTCCCTTGCCACTAAAGATTTTCTACATCGCCACAAAAAATACTAGGCAAGGTGTCCACTAAGAGGGTCGCCACTAAATGAAAGAATTTAGTAGCGACCATGGTTGCCACAGAAAATGACTAGAGGAGACTTCACCTTGCTACAATAGGTAATTTCAATATAGAGGAAATACACCTTTAGCGGCAACCTATAGTCGCCACTAATATTAATATATTTTAAAAAAATTAATATAGATTTGTTGTACAATTATTTCTTAATACAAAATTTAATGTCTTTAGACTCCTAATCAATAATTCTCCATCATTTAAAGGACCTCTCCCGGTAAAGAACAAAGTAAAGAGTCATTTCGATAGCTTGAAATTGAGCAAGAAAAGATTTGATCACAACAATAGAAGAAATTCATGCTAACTAGCATGTTAACATAAATGTATTACAAGTTTCTTACTCACAACTACACCGTACACATGGATAGACACACCCAATGTTGCAATAATTCCTCAAACAAAAGATAAATAACAAAACAGTTTCTTATCAAATTTCACATAAATAACTAAATTTTCTTTTCTTCTTTTTCTTAAGTTCACTATAAGTTAAACATCTAGGAAAATGTATAGAGTGCACTGTAAGCTAGATATTCTTATAAATTAATTCTACCTGATCCTAGCTATGTTAGGGAATATGACATAGCTTTGTAGTTGCCCAAGCTGAAGAAAATGCTTTAGGTTTTGAGGGAGAAGAGAGGAGGAGGAGGAAGGGGTGATAGAAGAGGGCCTGGGAAAGTGTTCTTGGTGGGTACTGAACCAGGTGACCCTGAGTTGTTGACTGTTATGGCTTTGAGAGTTATTCAGAATGCTGATCATTTCTTGTATGATAGATTGGTTTCTAATGAAGTTTTGGATTTGGTTGGTCCTCATGCTAGACTTCTTTATGTTGGTAAAACTGCTGGTAATCATAAAAGAACTCAGGTTTGTGCACTTTCTCAACTGTTTCTGAACATTTCTGCTTATGTTTGTTTGATTTAGGGAGTTTAGATTCCTTTAAATGGACTGGATTCTAGATTTCTACCTGAAAATGCATCATAATTGGGTAAACATTGATCCTTGTCTATGTGACCAGAAGTTCACGGGTTCAACTTGTCGTAACAGTCTCTTGCGGAAATGCAGGGTAAGGCTGTGTACGATAGACCCTTGTGGCCAACTTAAAAGTGCTTTGTCTCAATGGGAAGGTCAACATCAGAAAAATTTCACAACCTTGGGGGAAATTAGAGGTCCTTTTGTTGTAACGTTCATTTTTTCCTAATACCTTTTTGTAACCTTCTATTAGCAAATTAGTAGATCAAACGAAAGTAGCATTATCTAATTTCTCAGCAAGAGGGTTCGAAATGTTTCGTAAAACAAAAATACTCATGGAAACATCCTCTCCCTAAATGCATGTGCGCGAATTGTTGTTCTAATTTCTGACTTGTAGATACCAAAACACAAGTGATTTATTCTCAAAGGTAGCTGAAAAAAGCCACATCCTAGGCAAATAATGAAGGAACAATAAGTGAGAGAAACAACTGGGCTCGCTTACCATGCGTTGTTGAGGTGTTATTCCTCGCTCAACGGCAACAACTGGTGTATCAGCTGGCAACCTGTGATGTATGAGCTTTGAGGCCAGGGAAGGAACAGTTGACAAGCCCATATAAACAACTAATGTAGAGTCAGGGTCAGCTACATTTTCTGCAACAAAAGTAGGTCTGTTCCTCATTTCCTCGAGTGACCAGTGAGAAATCTAACACTATTTGCAACACCACGATGGGTTAGTGGAATTCTCAAATCTGCCGATATCCCAGATGCTGCAGTAATGCCTGAAATATGTATGGCAGAATCAGATTTCACTTCGACCTTATGTATTAACTTATGCAAGACATAACTAGCCCACTCTCACCTATAAAAGATTTTACAACTGAAAGTGTAGGTGGAATCTGTTCGCAAATCAAATCATTTAATCAACAAAAGGAACTACCAACGACCAAAAAATTTGTAAACATATAACTTTTGAGTGTTAGCAGATGCAGCAATAGCCCCCTTTTGGAGATTACATATTTTTATCTTACAAATCGATTCAAAATGAATTAAGATATAGGATTATCAAGATAGTGTCTGTAAATTTCTTTCAGGATACCTAGATGTCCTCTTCAACAGAAGCCAAGCCATAAATTTTCGCATCTAAACTGAAAGGAAAATCTTGAAAAGACGGATATCAGAATAAAGACGTGATTTACTTGAAGTTGCAATCCTGTGCTTATTATGGAGGTACTTTCCTTTTGATCCCTTAGACTAATACTAAAGAAAATACACATTCTTTGACCATTATATATACTACTTCTCTAAACTGGAACATATCTTCATTACTAAAGAAAATATTATAAGTGAAATGAGGTTTGCAAGCCACCAATTTAATGACACTTGGGAAGTTTTACATTCTGCAGCTTTATAGCTCAATCAAGTTCTTTGCCGGATTCACAAAGTCATCATACCTGGAATAACTTTAACTTGAATTCCCTTTTGTTGAAGAAAATCCATCTCTTCTCCACCCCATCCAAATACCTGATAATCCAACAAATGCTCCAAAGTTTCAACTTTAGAATTGTAAAAATTAACTATATATAAATGTATAAGCATAAACCAAACACCTAAGCCGAAGACATACATAAACCAAACACCTAAGCCGAAGACATACCAACGGATCACCGCCTTTTACTCTCACAACATTTTCCCCAGCTTCAGCAAAAATCAGAAGCAACTCATGAATTTCTTCCTGCGAAAAGCAAAATACAGAGATGTCATAAGCAAATACCTACTAGAGTTACTACAAACAGTTTACACTTAAAAAGAAAAAGGATAGCAACAATAGCCAACACATAAAAAGTTCATCAAAATAATCAAGAAATACAACAGTGAATTGATTACATGTAGGGTGACGATCGCATTAGAAGGAGGCGAGAGGGCGGCGCCGGTGTTGGTGATGCGGTTTTCCGACTGGTTTGGCGGTGGTAGCTCGAATCTAAAGAAACAACGATGACTAGGGTTGGGGTTTCTTTGGTGGTGGAGAGGAGGAATTCAAAGGGGTCGTGTGGTCGCCGGCCGGCGGTAGCCATGATGGAGAGAGTAAGAGAGACGAAGAGAATGTGGAGAGAGGGAAGGGGTCGTCTCGTGAGGACAAAAATGAATTAAAGTTTAGGTTAATTGAATAAATGGAAACAAAATGGTGATGAGATCTCAGCCGTTGGATTGATTTTAATCAACGGCTGAGATTAAAGTAATTTTTAAAAAGGGTTAAAAAATAGAATAATATCAAATTGGCTAAAATTGATATTAATTAAACACAAATTGGTTAGAAATTAAATAAACTAGGAAAATTAATTTAAAATAGGCTGTTATTTAAATATAATAATATAATAAGGTGTCGCTATTAAAATATGAAACGCAGGTAAAATTAAGATTGCGTAAAAAGAAAAAATATTTCAGAAAATTGTCATTAATAATAAATTAGTTGCAAAACAATAATAATAATAATAATAATAAATGAAAACTAGATAATGTATTAGTTGAATTAATCTTGGTTCATTTATGATGTGCATATTTGAGATTCTTTCACAATTTTTTTTAAAACATTTAAATTTTTCTTCGTCTACTTGAAAAAGAAATAAAGGCACAATAATGGACTTTACCTGAAAACGAGGATAACAATTGAACTTTTGATTTGAACTTAAAACAACGCAAAATGAAAATTTGAACTTTTGATTTGCTTTACTTTTTAAACTTTTTGGGCTTTTAATTTATATCATTAATTATTCTATATTTTTATTATTATCGTAAATAATTTTTATTTGTAACTAATATAATAAAATATCTCGAGTTGAGAGTTTTATCAGAAATATCTTTTTTACCCTACAAAGATAAAAGTAATATTGACGTACATCTTACACTCTCAAACATCATCTGTGGAACTACATATCCAGTCAGATACCTCTATAATGTCACCTCATTATAATTACAATTTTTTTTTTAATTTACCTATATAAGTGGAACGAATAATAAAATAGAAGTATTAGTGGCGACAAAAAAGATGGCCACAACAGATCTACCTTTAGCACTAATTAAATCGCCACAAAAGACTTTTAGTAGTGACAACTCGTATGTCGCCACTAACCCAAATTTTGTTGAAAAAATTACTAGATATTTGTGACGACCTAAGCATAGTCACCACTAAATATGTCACTATTAGTGGCGACTTTAATGGTCGCCCTTAAATATTTTACTTTGTGGCAACCTTTACATGTCGCCACAGAAATCCTAACTTTTGTGGCAATTGTTTGTGTCGCCACTGAAAGTCGTCATAAAAAACTGTATTTCTTGTAGTGACATTGGCAAAATACAAGAGGGATGTTGGGTATACAAGTAAGAAAGCCTTACTCCTTAGTGATGCGTTTTAAAGCCGCGCGGGTCTGGGCCCAAAGCGGACAATATCACTAGTGGGTTGGGGATTTAGAGGGGTCTCTCAAGCCTTGATGGTTCGAGATGCTCGATGCAGCCAAGGCCTCGGCTCGGGTCGTGACACTATGAATTTTCGCAACTGTTGAAAATCAAGAATTCAAGAACCATAGGATACAAAAATGTACTTGAACCTTCCATTTTCATCAACATGCAACGCCGTCAAACTTCCAGGATTCGTGGACTCAAACACGTAATGGTAGGAATCGAGGATTGCATACCCGTTCTCATGTGTCTCCCTGACCAAGTCCTTGGCAATCTCTATTAACACTCAATTCTGTATGGACTTGATTGGTTATATCAGTTGTAGAAGATCCTTTTCCATTGGAGAATCTATTTTAGAAATAACTACCGAGAACCTTGGCCGTGGCTTAAGGATTTGGGCGTGTAATATGCTCCAAACCACATGTGTGATACTTTCGATAAACATTAATGATAAATCTATTGGAACTTAAGCATTTCACAATCTTCAACCACCAATTATAGTTTGGATTAGCATATCTAAAACAAAACACTTTACTCAAACTAATCATCTTCGTTAGTCTAAAATCTTTTTTCAAGCAAAAAATAAACAAAGAAGTAGATAGTGCTATCTTATCCTTGAATGAAATTTCCTTGTAAAAATCAGTCTCGTCATCTTAATAATTGCTCGAACGTGTTGATTGAGAAGAACTGCCCAGCGTATTGCTCGTAACAACAGGCGTAGGTGTTTGATCATCATCTAAAATATTCATTTCCAGATCATCCAATTTATCATCAAACATGTCTTGTTGTTCTTCTTCTACATTATGGTTCTCATTCTCTCCCAATTTTTCAACCACAAACACCGTTAACACTAGCCTAGATGGATCACTCAGATAAGCACGCAACCAAACCTGATCGGTTATTTTGAAAGGTAGCACCCTTTGATTTTCAATGGAGTTGTGCATGTAGCTGATGAAAAAGTTTTTTCGGTTGACAATTCAGTCCACAATAGCTGATGATTAAGTTCACAAAATCAATATACGAAACATATTTTTAGACTGTCATAGCTATCATCTCTAGCATTTCACCCTCCTTCCAACGCCAACGTATCGATCGCTCTTTTCAATCCATTCACCATGACATCCACCCCTATTGTTATTGATCCCTCCATTATAGATACCTAAATAAAGACATTTGTTAAAAAAAGTTAATAAGTTTTAGTAATATGTGATTTAAGTTTTAGTAATATAGAAATCATTTTTGTTGGATGATTGATACATTACAAACTAGTATACAATTTATGATCTAAAAACTTCAATATATGATTTAAAATCTTCTTTTGTTCTTTAAATAAAATGCAAAGAAATCACTACTATTATGAGAGTAAATTCTATCATTTTAGATTTAGCCATGTATCTGTATTTTCATTTTCATTCTACATTCTATTTCGTATATAATAATATTATTTTTTTTTTTTTTTTGCATAACTTGAAAAAGTATTATTTATGAGGAAAACAATAACTATCAACTTTAGCACCAACTTTTGGATGGATATTAAATTTCCTCAAATTCAATCAAACATAGATGCAATGCAATACTGATTTTATTGAGACAACATCTCTTTAGGGTGCTCATTAGGGACTAAACATTCATCACTTTTTTGGTCAAAATTTAATGGAGTTCATGATACATTATTTTAAATACAAGAATTGGTGGAACATTGTGCCATTGTATGGATCTGAAAATTCAAATAATTTATTAATGATTCATAAGGTTTTTTTTTTCTTTTCAGGATAGAACATCTCTATCCAGGACCCTAAAAAATGAGAAGTCTAATCGAATTATATTATTATTTGATAAGATCTACAAATTTTAGAATGAAACATAAAATTATTTTAACCTCATCTAATGTGGTTGAACTTCTTATCCTGCAATACGCATCTACACTATTAATCATACCACAATCTTATGATACTAATTATAGAATTTGAATATAAGAAAAGATGTATTTCGTCAAGACTTTTTTTTGTCAAAAATCCTTTAAAATCTCAGACTAATAAGAGTTAACAATACTAATAAATTTATTAAATCTAAAAGAAGTACCTGAATTGCACGAAGTTGTGATAAAAAAAAATGTGTTTGGCGCCTCCTCATTCTAAATTTTTTGAAGGATCTCTATTTTGAGACCTAAATTCACGGATATACTAAAGTTCTTAGATGATTAAAAGAAATAGAGTAATAAATTAAAAAATATAAAGCAATCCATTTCTTACATTTTGAATCAAGAAATATCAAAGGAAGATATCTACAAGAATAAGCTCTTTTCAAAATCTTACAACTGAGTGTAACATTGGGGGTAAGTCCCGAATTTTATTTATAACGTAAACTTACTAAATTCTATACGTTTATCGATATTTCTAACGTATTAAGAATAGTAAGTATAAATTAGATTGATGAAATAAAATTTGCACCACTTCAAATTCTGCGTTGATTTATAAAATATACTAGTTGTGTGCTATCAGTTTCAATATTCATTTTGTTACACATAATTATTTATTTATAAAATTAATTTTAATACCTAAATATATGTTT
>NW_025851573.1:1239-3641 GCF_002878395.1 Capsicum annuum | reverse complement strand
TCCTACAATGGATTAATTTGTCCATGACCCAAACGAATATGATGACTTATGAATGAGTTATGACTAAGTAACATTACACAATTCAGACAGTTTAGAGAATTTTGTGTAAGCAATAATGAATAATTTAGACACTTGAGATGATTTTACATTGCAAAGACGAAAGACAAAAGAAGATAAGAAAAATGGCATAAAAAGTGATGCAATAAAATGAATGGTTGGTATAAAGTTGATGACAAATGAATGATGGATAAAAAAGAAACCTCAACAAAGCCATGTGATGTTGGGGACAAAAAATGTACCCGACAGACTAAAAGATTCTTTATGTAATTTGAAATTCAATTTTAAATTTCGTTGAATGCCTATAAATACCCAAGCCATCAGACAGAGCAAGATATAGCAAAAATAAATTAGAGTGTAAGCATATAGTGTGAGCATAAATGTTCTTATTTTCTCAGTTTGTTCTTATTTCTAAAAAAATGTGTGAGTAATAGTGTGTAAATTTCTAAATCTGTACCAGTAGCTAACAACTTTCAGGGGAACTCCCAAAAAGGAAACCTTTCTCCGTCCTAAGTCATGTAAGTAGTTATAAAGATCTTTGTACTTTCTCTCATAATATGTAAATATATATGTTTGTGATATGTATTTTTGATATGACCATTGTATGTTGTTTATCTCTTTAACCTTAGTATATGGTTAGTCTCTCAATGTTCAGCAATAATGATGGATTAATCTGTAAATTTCTAGGGAATTAAAAATGTCCTAAGAGATTAGAAAGGACTTTGGTGTTGTCCCAGGGTGTGATTAAAGAAGGAGTTGCTAAATATACAAACTAAAGAGAAAGTAATGAATGGGGTACTATATTAAAAGAAAGAGTGTTAAATAGTGAGAAAATACAAAGATCTTTAGAACTACTTACAAAACTTAGGACGAAGAAAGGTTTCCCTTTTGGGACTTCCCCTAAAAGTTGTTAGTTACTAGTAGAGATTTAGAAATTTACACACTATTACTCATACATTTTTTCAATAAACAAGAACAAACTAATAAAATAAGAAATCTTATGGTCATAGTATATGCTGACACTTTAACTTTTTTTTGCTTTGTTTTGCTCTTTCTAATGGCTTGGGTATTTATAGGCATTCAGTGGACTCAAAATCAAATTTCAAATTACATGAAGAATTTATTAGCCCGTCGGGTAAACTTATAGCCCTATTGTCGCATAGCTTTGTTAAAGTTTCTTTTTCATCATTCTCTTGTCATCCACTTTATACCAATCATTTATTTTATTGTATCACTGCTTATGCTGTTTTTCTTGTCTTCTTTTGTATTTCGTTATTGCTTATGTAAAATCATATCAAGTGTCTAAATTGTTCATCATTGCTTACATAAAATCATGTCAAGTGTCTAAATTGTGTAATGCTAATAGGCCGAAACTCATTCCTGAGTCATCATCTTTATTTGGGTCTTGGGTAAATTGATCCATTACATGACCATATTTCTAATTTTAAGAATCTTTCATCCTTGGTCATGGCTCTGGTTCTGGATTTTCTAATATAAGTTCTTTTATTTTTTCATTTAAAAGTCTTCTAACCATCTCTGTTGTCATTTGTTGTATTTTTTTATCATTTTTTCCTTAGGTATAAACCTTTTATTTTTTCTAGCTTGGATGTATTTTCTTTCTTTGTCCGAAAATTAGCTAGAAGAATTCATACAAGTTTTGGCAAAGGCCAGTCATTCACGAATTTGATACATCTTTTTCAGTTACCATTTGAACTAAACTAGTTGTATCTCTATCTGATACAGTAGATCTTTCTGCATTCGTTGGGAAACGTACACCCTTCTTATCCATATTTTAATAAGATATAGAACTTTTTGAAATAGTATGTAGGGTTTTATAGGTCTGTTGAGATAATTCACGATAAAAAAATTTTTCTTGAAGGATTCTTATATGTTCTAGCATTTTTTCTTTTTCTCGTGTGAGACTCTCTTTTTCTTGGCTAAGGTTTTCATTTGCTTAGTTTATTCTCTTGAAAGCCTATGTCATAGTTGAATAGTAGTCGTAGAAAACTATCTTGTATGTGTCTTTCTGTATATTATACTGGTTTTTTGAGTATTTGGCCAGAGAGCTGGGTAATATGATAGTTCGGTCCTAGATTCCCTCTAGCATAATCTAATACTTCTATAAGATCATTAAAGACTTTTAAAAGAGATTTTGTATGGTCTTTTATTGCATCTACTACCTCTATCCATGTCTTAAATACTCCTTGCACTTGTCTCTTTATAACAACATAAAATTTAAATCTCTTGTCCTAATTTTTTTTGTAAAATAATAGCTTAATGCATTTAACATTGAAATGAAATAACTGTTATCTTGGGGCATCTTATTATACGATATCCATCAGTTG
>NW_025851573.1:0-1139 GCF_002878395.1 Capsicum annuum | reverse complement strand
CTTTGGTGTTCGAGCATTGTCTATGGTCTAAAATGTATATTATTTAATAAGGTCTGTAGATACCTATCTTTGGTATAATTATCTTGAGAAGGTGAAGCCTCAGCCTTGCCTATTCCCTTCCCTACGTTCATGCTAATATAATAAATGTTAGTTTTTCTGTATAATTAGTCTGCTAACCTGATCTGTCAAGTTATTATCTTTTCCTTTTATATATTCTAATACAATATTATAAATTGAGGTGGTTCTAGGAAATTTAGCCATCTTCTTTTACGACTATTCCTTTCATTTATTTTTGATAAAATTTTGCTATAGTTTCACAATCTGTTCTTACTAATATTTCTAATTTATTTAATATATAGTGTCTAAATCTATTTAGTCCATAAATTACCGTTAATATTTCTGCGTCTATACTACTCATATTCCATTTCTCTTTATATTTACCACTTTGATAAGCACAAATTCGTTCATCCTTTTTATCACTATATATGTTAGTTTTTACTTTTAACATGGCTCCCCATCCTTCACGGCTTCCATCTGTCTCTACTATTAAGTAATTTGTTTCGAGTGGCATAGACAAGTCTAGGATTTCTTGTACCATGCTTTTAAATTTTTGAACAAATTTTATGTCTTCTATATTAAAATTTTTCTGTGGATCCTGTTTTTGAATAGAATGGACTGGCTACCTTTCCGAGGTGTTTAATGAAGTTTTTTTGCATAATTTAGTAGCTCCGAAAATCTTTGTAAATCTTTTGTTTTATCTAACTAATCTGGCATTTCTAAAACTTTTTTTGCTATATGAAGTTGAAGTTTTATTCTTTCATCCCCCATGACTACTCCTAGGAAGTTAATACTATTTTTACATAATTCCCTTTTCTTTTTGCTAATTATAATTCCATTATCTACAAAATGTTTAAAAACCTTTAGCAAATATGCTAAATATTCCCTCATATTATTACTAAAAACTAGAATGTTATCTACATAAACTAGTATAAAGTTCCTATAATCTCCAAAAATATTCTCCATTTTTCTCTGGAATATTGGGGGTGCTGCTTTTAGCCTAAATGACATGATTAACCATTCAAAATGATCTTTAGGACAAGTAAAGGCCGTCCATTCTATACTTTCTTCATGCATTTTAA
>NW_025851572.1:624-1148 GCF_002878395.1 Capsicum annuum | reverse complement strand
TTGAATTGCATGTCTATTTTTCACATCTTTATACGTGGGATATGATTTTACAGATTTCCAATTAAGTTTTAAAGCATGATATTGTGAGTTTGATTTGTTCTCGAAGTATTTTTCTTAAGGCGTCGAAAAATTTTTCTATGACTGACTTAACCACGAGACACCCATTAAATCTGTAGCACCATCGCATTGGATTCTCATAGGATAATGATTAATGCTGAAGGTTTTGACCAACTCTTCGGCGGAAGGGCTATTAGCATTTGGATCATCTCTTTTGAAAGATTCCTCCTCCCCGTGTTCATTATCTTCTACTCCTGATTGAGGTAACACTTGTAAAGCAAGCTCATAGAGTAGTGGATGTAGTCGAGCTGCTGCACTTGTTCCTTTACTTGGACTTAATTCGATTTCTTTTCTTTTGGGAGCCATATTATCTTAAATTAACAGGAACATAACATAGATTATAATTGATTAATGCATAATAGTAATATAACAGTTCCAATAGACCACTAATCTGTTACACCAGGTAT
>NW_025851572.1:0-524 GCF_002878395.1 Capsicum annuum | reverse complement strand
TTGAATTGCATGTCTATTTTTCACATCTTTATACGTGGGATATGATTTTACAGATTTCCAATTAAGTTTTAAAGCATGATATTGTGAGTTTGATTTGTTCTCGAAGTATTTTTCTTAAGGCGTCGAAAAATTTTTCTATGACTGACTTAACCACGAGACACCCATTAAATCTGTAGCACCATCGCATTGGATTCTCATAGGATAATGATTAATGCTGAAGGTTTTGACCAACTCTTCGGCGGAAGGGCTATTAGCATTTGGATCATCTCTTTTGAAAGATTCCTCCTCCCCGTGTTCATTATCTTCTACTCCTGATTGAGGTAACACTTGTAAAGCAAGCTCATAGAGTAGTGGATGTAGTCGAGCTGCTGCACTTGTTCCTTTACTTGGACTTAATTCGATTTCTTTTCTTTTGGGAGCCATATTATCTTAAATTAACAGGAACATAACATAGATTATAATTGATTAATGCATAATAGTAATATAACAGTTCCAATAGACCACTAATCTGTTACACCAGGTAT
>NW_025851571.1:0-7231 GCF_002878395.1 Capsicum annuum | reverse complement strand
TCATCTCATGCCAATAGTTCAAAGATCATATGGTTCGATTAAGGATGGTTTTAAGATCAAAATTGCAACAAATTTGATGATGATGATATATATGTCCAAAAATTATACGTGGAGACGATTTGCAATCATATTTTCAATAATTCTGCTGTTACATATTTAAAAATAAAGCTTAATTTTAACCCTACAAAGGGCTCCAATATTTTTAACCCAAAAGGGCTCATATACTTTTAACCATAAAAGCTCAATTTTTAAGCATGCCAAATAGTAGGGATGAAGATTATGTGAAGAATCAAAATTATGCATGACATAAAGAAGGCGGATCAAGTCAAGAAAATCAAGCCAAAAAGGGAAAATTTGTTAGGATTTTTGCCCTGATTTTCTTTACCAAATTCAAGTTTTGCTTTTCTTGCAAGAAAAATAGAAGTAATACCATAATTACTTTTATTTTTCCTAAAAGTAAAATATAAAATTTTTTCATATTTGGCAAACCTCTTTCTTGTAGAAAGATTTTGGAATTCTATAAATAGAAGAAAGACTCTTTCTCATACAATAACAGAGTGCATCCACAATGTACCCCTTCTCGTACAATAACACAGTAGCATCCACAATGTAGTCATTAAAGAGTTTTGTTTAATGTTTTTTAATATTAGGTTTTATAATATGTAGGCCGATTGACCAAAATATATAATAATTTAATGCTTTTTAGTATTGGTTTCTTTGTCATCTGATTTATCATCTCATGGTTTGCAAATTTTAAGCTTTCACATGATGCCTTCTCGATTTCGAACCCAACACTTCACCCCCTCATGAACAAATCAATTAATATCACAGTACCATAGGTTCAAGCTCTACTTCTTCGAAAATAACACCAAGAATATTGTTCTTCGTAAGGATTGTCTCATCTGTGCGTAGCTACATCTGATCATTGTCAGTAATCAAGGATCCAAATTGACTTAGTGCTGAAGTAGAATACCAAATTGAGGACATCTTCTTTGTTCAACCTTTTTCTTAGATTTATGAGCCATGCATCTACATTTCTGTGTCATCATCTTCAAGATAATGATCAGGATCATCCTTTTGTAATTCAACAAAATGTCTATCAAGTAGGCTAAGTTTCTGTGCATGTCTACCTTTTTTTTCCAAAAAAAGCTTCTAACTGAACATCACAAAAAATGATTCGAAGAATGTGATGACCCAAAAGAGAAAGTGAAAGCAGGCTTTGTTAAAAAGCTTACAGTTGTCAGACTTCAACAGAAGGCTAAAATCCTTCACGAAGGCATCACAAAACATAGTATTGCTCGAAAGATGGAATCATTAAAAGATTTTCTGGAGTGATTGCCGAAGAAGTAGAGCTTGAACCTATGATTGAAGATAAAAGGGATGTCAATAAGATGCTTCAATGCGCAGACGGCACAATTACTTCAACAAAAAAAAATATTCTTGGAGTGATTCTAAAAGAAGTAGAGCTTTAACCTATGGCTGAAGAGGGATGGCACAATAAGATGCATCAATGTGCAGATGAGACAACCATGACCACTCGAGCTCCCTCGTCCTTGATCAGACATGTTACTTCCCATTTCCTGCTTGTTTCCACTACTTAATCCTCTGCCAAAGTCACGGAAACCACCACCAAGTGAAGTGTTGTTATTTTTTATGTATTTCGGGTACAAGAATTTGTATTTAGGCACAACAACTTCAACACTAGTTCAAGTATAAAACAAGAACACTGTGAAGTACAAAAACACCCTCAACACAAGATCAAAGTGATCTTTCTACAAAGTATGTTTTATTTTTTCAGAAATTAAGATGAAACAGAAATATAAAGCCAAGTCCCCCGACTTCATGGAGTGTCCTTAAGGAATAATTCCCCTCATTGTACCCGAGGTTTTGGAATCTTCCTCCCAGGATAAAATGAGTTTCAATCCAACTATAGTGGTACCTCAAATAATTGGATTCGTCGAACTCACTCAACGATTTGATTGATCATAAAGAATGTTTTAAAGACAAGAAAAATTTTTATTTTAAAAAATTTTTCATTCATTTCTAAACCTGTGGATGAAAAGTTTTATATAGCCATCAGATACCTCTTCTGAAAGGTAGCAATGGTTCACTTAAAAGGTGTATCCTTTGGAAGAGTCATGTCTGTTCATTCAAAATATTGTGTCTTTTTCTGAACAGACACAACTATCTGAATAGTCACTCCTTTTCCAAAACAATATGTCTTTTCCTCAAAGGTTGTGTCCCTCCATTTTCCATTCACACTCTTTTCATACATATTGAACCCAACAATCCACCACATAAATGGGGAATGGTTATTTTTTCATAAAATTTAACGGGCAAGTATGTGATCATCAAGCAAAGACTGATTGCATCTGGATAAGTGGGTTTCCCTTTAAACTTTCCTTAGTAAGCATGCATTGAATGCACTCAGTCAATCGGTAGATTGGATATCTTTGAATCGTCGAGCTTTAATGTATACCTAGACAACACATGTCACACAACCAGCCTTTTACCATTTATGGTTCTTATGGTTTTGTTCTTTTTAGCCATGAATACGTCCCGGATTTATGAGAGCTTAGAGAATAGGCCTTTACTAATATTCTCGTTGAAGTGGCTTCCACTTCACCCTCACATAGGTGATTTCTAAACTTTCAATCCAATAGATTAAACTATTTGATCAAATCTGTCAAATTTAGATAATCATTAAAAGACTTCTCACCTTAAGTCTTATTCTTATTTACTAAACATTGTCTACATCATGAGAATGGGTTAGTATTTTGACAGTGTTGAACCTGTCAGACACAACTTTGTTTGATCTCCTTGAACCTAGCTCTTGGGATCTCCAGTCTGCTAGGTAGAGTTACCGCCATGCTGACTTATCCTAGGCCTTAAACCCATTCCCTTGGATTTTCTTTCCACTCCTTCTCTAGATAGGCCTTTTGTAAGTGGATCCGACACATTATCCTTTGACTTTACATAGTCAACAGTGATAATTCTACTAGAGAGAAGTTCCTTAATGGTATTATGTCTCCATCGTATGTGATGAGATTTACCATTGTACATCATGCTCCCTTCCCTACCTATTACCGTTTGGCTATCACAGTGTATATATATTGGTGCCACTGGTTTGGGCCAATAAGGAATATCTTCCAAGAAATTTCAGAGTCATTCTTCTTCTTCACCAGCTTTATCCAATGCAATAAATTCAGATTCTATTGTAGAGCGAGCAATACAAGTTTGTTTGGATGATTTCCAAGGGACTGCTCCTCCACCGATAGTAAATACATATCTACTTGTGGATTTTACTTCGTTCGACCTGGTGATCTAATTTGCATCACTATATCCTTCAAGTACCGCGGGATATTTATTATAATGCAAAGCATAGTTTTGAGTGTATTTAAGATACCTCAAAACTCTTTTCATTGCCATCCAATGAGTTTTGTTGGGATTACTCGTGTACCAACTCAACTTACTGATAGCGTATGCTATGTCGGGTCGTGTACAGTTCATTATATATATTAAACATCCCAATATTCTTACGTACTCCAATTGTGAGTCACTTTCACCTTCATTCTTTTGAAGTACAAAGCTCACATCCAAAGGAGTCTTGGCAATACCGAATTTCATATACTCGAATTTGTCAAGTATATTTTTGATATAATGAGACTGTGACAATGACAACCCTTATGGAATTCTATATATTCTTATACCTAAGATCACATCCGCAACTCCAAGGTCTTTCATATCAAACTTGCTCTCTCATAAATGTCTCTACTGATGATCAACATATCATCCACATATAAACAAACAATGACTTAGTGATTTAGAGTGTCTTTAATGTAAACACATTTATCATATTCATTTATCTTGAACCCGTTTACCAACATGGTTTGGTCAAACTTCATATGCCATTGTTTAGGTGCTTGCTTTAGTCCATACAATGACTTAATAAGTTTACACACCTTATTCTTCTTTCCTGGAACCACAAAACTCTTAGGCTGTTCCATGTAAATTTCTTCCTCCAATTCTCCATTTAGGAATGCAGTTTTCACATCCATTTGATGTATTTCAAGATCATATACCACCGCCAAGGAAATTAACATTCGAATAGATGTTATCCTTGTTACTGGTGAGTATGTATCAAAGTAATCAAGCCCTTCTTTCTGTTTGAAGCCTTTTACTACAAGTCTTGCCTTGTATTTGTCAATAGTACCATCCGCTTTCATCTTCCTTTTGAAGATCCATTTACAACCTAAAGGTTTATTTTTGAGAGGAAGATCAAACAATTCCCAGGTATGATTGCTTAAGATTGAATCAATCTCACTATTGACTTCCTCTTTCCAAAAAAATGAGTCTGACGATGACATCGCTTCTTTAAATGTTTGAGGCTCATTTATAACAGAAAAGTTACAAAATCTGATCCAAACGTAGTAAAAATTCTTTGATGTGTACTACATTCTGGATTCTCTTCATTATGTACATTCTCACTTGGTTCATCTAGAGGTCATTTAGACCCTCTATTAGAATCTTCATGTCTAGTTTTATACGGGTAAATATTTTCAAAGAATTCAACATTATCTAATACAATTACTGTATTTTCATTTATATCCAAATGTTCGGATTTATGAACCAAAAATCGACATGCTTTACTGCTTTTAGCATATCCTATGAACACACAGTCCACATTCTTAGGTCTTATCTTAACCCTCTTAGGCATAGGAACTTGGACCTTTGCTAGACAACCCCACACTTTAAAATATTTTAAGTTGGGTTTTCTTCCTTTCCATTTTTCATAAGGAATTGATTGTGTCTTACTATGGGGAACTCTATTGGCTGTAAGGATAGCCTCCCCCTACAAGTTTTGAGGTAAACCAAAACTTATAAGGTGAATACGGGGCCGTAGTTTGATGGAGAATTCCATTCTCTATACATATTTCTGCGAAGGGAGATTCATATTCTCCGCCCCTATCACTTCTTATCATTTTTATCTTTTTATCTAACTATTTTTAACTTCAGTTTTATATTGCCTAAATGCATCTATTGCTTCATCCTTAATATTTAGCAAATAGACATAACAATATTTAGTGCAATCGTCAATAAAAGTTATGACATACTTTTTCCCACCACGTGATGGTGTTGACTTCATATCACAAATATCAGTGTGTACTAAGTCTAAAGGATTGGAGTTCCTTTCAACGGACTTATAAGGATGCTTTGCATACTTTGATTCCACACACGTTTGACACTTTGATTTATTGCACTCAAAGTTTGGCAAAACTTCTAAGTTAATCAGTTTTTATAATGTTTTGTAATTTACATAGCCTAAATGTTCATGCCATAAATCATAAGACTCAAGCAAATAAGAAGAATTTGAACTTTTATTTATTTCAACATTCATTACATTCATCTTATAAAGGCCCTCGATGAGATAGCCTTTTCCTACATACATTTGTCCTCTGCTAATTACAATTTTTCCAGAAACGGTTACACATTTGAATCCGTTCTTATCTAGAAGTGAAATAGAAATTAAATTTCTACGTAACTCCGAAACATACAAGACATTGGTAAGTGTCAAGACCTCTTCTGAAGTTATTTTCAAGCATATTTTTCTGTTCCTTCTACCTTAGCAGTAGCAGAGTTAGCCATGTAGATCATTTCTTCTACTTGAGCCAGAGAAAATGACGAAAACAACTCTTTGTTGGCACATACATAACGGGTGGCACCAGAATCCATCCACCGTTCACGAGGATTTTCCACCAAGTTGCATTCTGAAAACATAGCACACAGATCATCACATTCTTTATTGGATTCAATCATATTTTTTTAATCCTTTTTCTTGCCTTTCTTCGGGTTTTGAAAATCCGTGGACTTGTGGTCAATCTTGCCATAATTTAAGCATTTTTCCTTGGATTTCTTCTTGGGTTAATTGCTTCCTTGTTCAACTTTATTCCTTTTCTTAGAATTGTTTTGGTCATCTTTCACAATATATGCTCCATTAATTGTAGAATTTCCTTTAGACCTTCTCTCAGTATCTTTATTATCCTCTTCAATACGCAGTCGGACAATAAGATCTTCGACAGTCATCTCCTTGCGTTTATGCTTCAAGTAGTTTTTGAAGTCTTTCCACACTGGTGGTAACTTCTCAATTATCGCTGCTACTTGGAAAAGCATCATTCACAATCAAACCTACAAAACAGTTTATGTGAGTATTAAGAACCTTTTCAAGTTATTCAACTAAGGTATTTTTCAAAGATATACCTTCCTCTAGGAGATCGTGGATGATAACTTGCAATTCCTGCACTTGAGAGACAACCGATTTGCTATCTATCATTTTAAAGTCCAGGAACCTTACAACAAAGAATTTCTTAATTCCCGCTTCCTCTGTCTTATAATTTTTTTGTAGTTCCCCCCACAATATGTCTTAGTTCCACTGTAAATATTGTAGAGGTCGTCTTAGAGATCAGTCAATATATAATTCCTGCAAAGGAAGTCCGAGTGCTTACAAGCTTCTACAATCATGAAATGTTCTTTGTCCAAGGTTCCCTCGGGCACCTCAGGAGCATCCTCACTAGTGAACTTTTGAAGGCATAGTGTTGAGGTAAAAGAAAATCTTTTGCTACCATCGCTTAAAGTCAATGCCCGCAAATTTCTCAGGCTTCTCCGTAAGTGTCATTGGTTGCTACGCATTTGCTCGACTTGTTGAGGCAATACTAGTTGCCCTCACAGTCATAGCCGCATCTTGCATTTGACTTTCATTAGTCATTTTTCCTCTTCAACCATTGGTTGAAGCTCTACCTCTTATTGAATCATTCCAAAAATATTTTTCTTCGTTGAAGTATTTGTGTCATCTGCACATTAAAGCATCTTATTTCCATCCCTGTTATCTTCAACCATAGGTTCAAGCTCTACTTCTTCAGGAATCACTCCAAGAATGCTTTTAATGATTCCATCTTTCGAGCAATCCTGTGCTTTGTGATGTTTTCATGAAGGATTTTAGCCTTGTGTAGCTCCACAATTGTAAGTTTTTTAAGAAGACCAGCTTTCACGTTCTCTCTAAGCTCTTCGCATTCTTCTGTTGAAATCTCACCATGTGAAGCATAGACAAGCAAGCATCACCAGCCATATTATATACTTGAAAAAACTTGATCCCTGTAATTTGCATAAGGATGAAGACGAATTAGACAACAAGGAGGAAAAATTGAATGAACAAGACATCGTTAATGACGTCCCA
>NW_025851570.1:0-5120 GCF_002878395.1 Capsicum annuum | reverse complement strand
TCCATCTCCATCTCCATCTGCAGTGCCACCACTTTTGACTTATCACCGCCGCCCGCGTCCAACATTAGTCCCAGATGATTCATGTCATGCACCTGATCGCTTCCCCTATTGCGGACCTGCCTCCTTCTAGTCAATCAGTTGCACTTCAAAAAGATATAAGATTCACTCGTAATGCTAACCCACATTATACTTTATTAAATTATCATCGTCTGTCATTACCCCATTATGCTTTTGTATCATCTTTGTCCTCTATTTCCATCCCTAAGACTACAGGTGAAGCACTTTCCCATTCAGGATGAAAACATGCTATGATTGATGAAATGTCTGCTTTACATACGAGTGGTACTTGGGAACTTGTTTTCCTTCCTGCAGGTAAATCTATTGTTGGTTGTCGTTGTCGTTGGGTTTATACGGTCAAAGTTGGTCCAAATGGTCAGGTTGATCGGCTGAAGGCTCGACTTGTTGCCAAAGGATATACACGGATATTTGGACTTGATACTACCACCGTGTATATCTGTATATTTTCCTATACTTTCGTGTAGTTGTGGCTGTGGGCGGTAATGGGTGGATAGGGTCATGTCCGAGGGGGTTAGGGCGTGGGGCCGTGGTGGGGGCGGGGGATGAGGAGAGGGCGGGAGTGGGAGGGAGGCCAAGGTTTGGCCGCGGGGGGTAGTGGAGGGCGTGACGGTAGGCTGAGGGTTGGGTCTTGGAATATAGGGACCCTTCAGGGCAAGTCCATAGAGCTTGTGAAGATTCTTAGGAGGAGGAGGATCAACATTGCGTGTGTCCAAGAGACCAAGTGGGTAGGGTCTAAGGCTAGGGATGTGGATGGTTACAAGCTGTGGTACTCTGGGAGCGACAGGCGTAGGAATGGAGTTGGCATCTTAGTAGATGAAGAGCTTAGAGGTCAGGTAGTGGAGGTGAAGAGGATCAACGATAGGTTGATGACTATTAAGCTGGTTATCCGGGGGTTTACCCTGAACGTGTGTAGTGCTTATGTGCCGCAAGTGGGATCGGAGGGGGAGGAGAAGATGCGGTTTTGGGAGGCTTTGGAGGAGGTGGTGAGAGGCGTGCCTAGTTCGGAAAAGATTGTTGTAGCAGGGGATTTCAACGGGCACATCGAGGCGCTACCGGGAGGCTTTGGTGATGTGCATGGTGGTTTTGGTTTTGGGGAGAGAAATGAAGAGGGGGCGACCCTATTGGAGTTTGCGAGGGCCTTTGAGCTAGTGGTGGTGAACTCGGGCTTCCCGAAGAAGGACGAGCACCTGATCACCTTTCGAAGCGCGGTAGCCAGGACTCAGATTGACTTTTTGTTGCTTAGGAAAGGGGATAGGGCGTTGTGTAAGGACTGTAAAGTCATCCCGAGTGAAAATCTTTCGACCCAGTATAGGCTCTTGGTTATGGATTTGGGTATAAAGAAGAATAGAAAGAGGAGGAGTAAGGAGTGTAGACCGAGAATTAAGTGGGGCAGCCTGACGCCAGTGAATGCGTGGGAGATAGGGGAGAGGTTGGCGGGAATGGGGGTGTGGGAGTGTAGGGGGGACTTGGATAGTATGTGGGACAGGGCGGCAAGGTGCATCAGGGAGAATGCAAGTGAGGTGTTGGGTGTTTCTAGGGGCCGGACCGGGCACCATCGGGGGGATTGGTGGTGGAATGAAGAGGTGGAGAAGAAAGTGGGGACCAAGAAAGGGGCGTATGCTAAGTTGGTGGAAAGTAAGGACGAAGAGGAGAAGCAGGTAACCAAGAAAGAGTACAAGCTAGCGAGGAAGGAGGCGAAGTCAGCAGTCACGGCAGCTAAGACGGCCGCTTTTGAGAGCTTGTATGCAGGGTTACAGGGGAAAGGAGGGGAGAAAAAGTTGTTTAGACTCGCTACGGCTAGGGAGAGGAAGGGTCGTGGCCTCGATCAGGTGAGGTGCATTAAGGGGGAGGACGGTAGAGTGTTGGTGGAGGACAGCCATATTAAGAAGAGATGGCAGTCGTATTTTCATAGGCTCTTGAATGACGAAGGGGATAGAGCTATTGTGTTAGGGGAACTGGAGCACTCAGAGGAGTGTCGGGATTTTAGCTATTGTAGACGTTTTAAGGTAGAAGAGGTTAGACAGGCTGTCCGCAGGATGCGAAGGGGTAGGGCGACGGGGCCAGATGAGATACCGGTGGAATTTTGGAAGTTCGTTGGAGAAGCTGGTGTAAGGTGGTTGACTGGATTGTTTAATGAAATCTTCAAGACGGCAAAGATGCCCGAGGCGTGGAGGTGGAGTACCATGATCCCTCTCTATAAGAATAAAGGGGACATTCAGAGTTGCAATAACTATAGGCGGATTAAGTTATTGAGTCACTCTATGAAGATCTGGGAGAGAGTGGTCGAGGTGAGGCTGAGACAGATAGTGTCTATTTCGGAAAACCAGTTCGGATTTATGCCCGGCCGCTCGACGACGGAGGCAATCCACCTGGTACGGAGGTTGGTGGAGCAGTATAGGGAGAGGAAGAAGGATCTGCACATGGTGTTTATCGACCTAGAGAAGGCTTACGACAAAGTCCCCAGGGAGGTGCTTTGGAGATGCTTGGAGGTGAGTGGAGTACCACTGGCATATATCAAAGTAATTAAGGATATGTATGATGGAGCGAAAACCCAGGTGAGGACGGTGGGAGGAGACTCAGAGCATTTCACTGTCCTGACAGGATTGCATCAGGGATCTACTCTTAGTCCCTGTTTGTTTGCGTTGGTGATGGATGTGTTGACGCGGCGTATTCTAGGGGAGGTGCCGTAGTGTATGCTTTTTGCAGACGATGTAGTTCTGATAGATGAGACTCGAGGGGGTGTGAATTACAAATTAGAGGTGTGGAGGCAAACTCTTGAGTCTAAAGGGTTCAGGGTGAGCAGAAGCAAGACAGAGTATGTGGAATACAAGTTTAATGACGTGAGGCGGGAGAATGAGGTAGTAGTGAAGTTGGAAGCACAGGAGGTATGTAAGAGGGATAAGTTCAGGTATCTTGGGTCCGTGATCCAGAGTAACGGTGAGATTGACGAGGATGTCTCGCACCGTATTGGGGCGGGATGGATGAAGTGGAAGCTCGCGTCGGGGGTGCTGTGTGATAAGAAGGTGCCGCCCAAGCTTAAAGGCAAATTCTACAGGGTGGTAGTCCGTCCGGCCTTGTTGTATGGAGCGGAGTGTTGGCCAGTTAAGAACTCCCACATCCAGAAAATGAAGGTGGCAGAAATACGGATGTTGCGCTGGATGTGTGGACTGACTAGAGGGGATAGAGTTCGGAATGAGACTATCCGGGAGAAGGTTGGTGTGACTTCAGTGGAGTGCAAGATGCGGGAAGCACGATTGAGATGGTTCGGACACGTGAAGAAGAGGGGCATGGGTGCCCCGGTCCGTAGGTGTGAGGCTAGCGTTAGATGGTTTTAGGCGGGGTAGGGGTAGGCCTGATTAGGCGGGACATGGAACAGTTACAGCTCACCGAGGACATGACCCTAGATAGGAAGGTCTGGAGGACGCGAATTACGGCAGAGGATTAGGGCCAGTTTGGGTCACTAGTGTAGGGAATTACTTGGTGGGGGTTTTATTCCTGTTATGATTCCGTGTTCCGTGTTCCATGTTTTATTACGAATCTGTGTGCTTTCCTCTGTTTTATATTACTTATGGGTGCCGTATTTATGTTATGTAATCTGCTTCTGTGCTTTACTATGTGTTTGTGTGGTATCTCGTGCCTTGAGCCGGGAGTCTATCGGAAACAGCCTTTCTACTTCATCAGAGGTAGAGGTTTGGACTGCGTACATCTTACCCCCCAGACCCCACTAGGTGGGAATACACTGGGTTTGTTGTTGTTGTATTATAGTGACACTTTCTCTCCCGTGACAAAAATAGCATTTGTCCATCTTGTTCTCTATATGGTCGTCGTTCGTCATTGGCCTCTCTATCAGTTGGACATTAAGAATGCTTTCCTGCACGGTGATCTTGAGGAAGAAGTCTATATGGAGCAACGACCTAGTTCTGTTGCTTAGGGGGAGTCTAGTAGCCTTGTTTATCGATTGCGCAAGTCACTCTATGGTTTGAAACAGTCCCCTCGAGCCTGGTTCGGAAAGTTTAGCACAGTGACTCAGGAGTTTGGCATGATTCGTAGTGGAGCTGATTATTCAATGTCTTATCGTCATTCTGAACCAAATTTGTGTATTTATCTGGTGGTTTATGTTAACGATATTGTTATCACCGGCAATGATCAAGATGGTATCACTAACTGGAAGCAACATCTCTTTCAACATTTCCAAACTAAAGACCTCGGCAAACTGAAATACTTTCTAGGTATTGAGGTCGCACAGTCCAAATTAGGTATTGTAATTTCTCAATGCAAGTATACTTTAGACATTCTTGAGGAGACAAGAATGATGGATGTCGACCCATTGACACACCTATGGATCCAAATGCTAAAACCGATAAGATGAAACTTGTATGTGATAATCAAGCAGCTCTTCATATTGCATCTAATCCAGTGTTCCATGAGAGGACTAAACACATAGAGATTGATTGTCACTTTGTCAGAGAAAAGATACTCTCGAGAGATATTGTTACAAAATTGGTGAAGTCAAGTGATCAACTTGCATATATCTTCACCAAGTCCCTCACCAGTCGCCGTATTAATTACATTTGTAACAAACTAAGTACATATGACTTGTATGCACCAGCTTGAGGAGTGTTAAAATATGATTAGGAATAGGAATAGTATACAAAATCCTACTTCGAAAAGAATTGTATTGTAGTGTCTATAAATAGGGTGTCGATGTAATTATGTAGACAACAATTCAATAATATTTTCATCCATTATTTCTCACATTAACCTCAAAAGCTAGTTCATGAGGGGAGGATTGTCCAAGTCCATACAAGGAGACCAATTACCCATCCCTTTTCCGTTGTGGGATACTAAACACTTCCCCGCACGCCCAGACTCGTTAACTGGAGCGTGGACAATATAATATGGGGGCCCAACATCGGTGAACAAAGATTTGTCATGAGCCTGACTCTGATACCATGCGAGAAATATAGGAGAAAAATATTATTAATTGTTGCAACTATATGATTACATTGAGGCCCTATTTATAGATTTTCCTAATAGGACAC
>NW_025851569.1:3865-11952 GCF_002878395.1 Capsicum annuum | reverse complement strand
TATAGGTGTTAGTTTAGTTGTTGTTGATGATGTTCCTTCTATAGGTTTATCAGTTCTTCTTAATATTTTTTTGCTATTTTCAGTTTAATTTGAAAATCATAATTTCACTGTTCCTATTAGTGTTCTTTCTATATATTCCGGTGCATCTGTTATGTTTATATTATTATCTAATAATTGTTTTGTCATATATCCTATCCATAATTGTATTGTTTTTTCTGTATCTATTACACAATCTAAGTCTAAAAAGTTATAATTTTTATTAACTATTTGTTTTGGTGTCCATTTGTCATATTCATTCTTTAGATTATATCTTTCAATCTTATTCTTATAATATGTAGGTTTTCTTATTCCTGATGTTCTAGTTATTATATTTTTATCTTCTTTTTTGTCAAGAGTGTTTATTTTCGTGTTTATATTTTCTAAGTTTTCTTCTTCTTGTTTTCCACTGATTCCTAAATTTTTTGTATTTGGTAAGATTTCTGTATATGTTTCACTATCTTCCAAATCATAATTATCTGTTTCTTCAACATCTATTGTATTAATTTCTAATTCTTTGGTTTCTATTTCTTTATTGTCTATTTCTAATTTTTCTTTAAATTGATTTATCTCATTTAATAATTTTTGTTCTTTATCTTTTTCTTTTTTTTTCTTTCTGTCTTTTTTCATACAGATCTTTTAGCATTTGTAGTTCTTTTTCTAATTCAGCAATTCTATTATTTTTAGTTTCTTCTATTTTTCGTATTTCTTCTATAGTTTGTTGTTTTATTTTTTCTATTTCCTTTTTCCTATCTATTTCTTCATTTTCTCTTTCTATTCTTACCATAGCTGTCAATTTATCTTCTAATTTTAATTCTTCTTTTTCTAACATTAAATATAAGTGTTCACCTATTTTCTTATATCTTCTTCCTAGTTTAGAAAATACTGTTTTTATTTTTAATCTTTCGTGATTTTCATATATTTTTTCATCTATTATAAATTCTTCTTTGTTCATTTTATTGTAAATAGTTCATGTTGATATATATATTCTAAACTATCTATTTGTGATTCTAATTTTGATATTTCATCTTTTTGTGCATTTATTGAGTTTTTACTAACTCCGACAAATATATTATAATGTAGTCTTTCTATTCATATTTTTAATTCTTTACGTTTTTCAGAAATAATTTATTTTAATTCTTTGTATTTTTGTACTTTATTCATTTAAACCATATTTATAATATTTTGGTGGATATCTAAATCTGATTTTATCATAATTAGGTGGTATGTGTCTCATTCTTCTAGATTTCAAATGGATTATTAATTTTGCTCTAATACTAGATATTAAGGTAATTATGTAAGCTAATCTTTGTGAGTTTTCTTTTATTTTATTTAGACTTATATATTCTAAATAATTACTAATTAAAGATTCTTTAATTTTTCTAAAAGCTTCTCTGTTTTTAAATGGTCTTCTCATAATCTATCAATTCAATCTAAATTCAAACATATATGTTACTGCTGTATTTTTTAAATAACTGGGCTTTGATACCATTTGGAGGGGGTATAAACATGGGATCTTTTGAAGTATTTGGTATATATGGTTTATCAAATAGCTTGTTTAGGTTCATATTTGTATTTTTCCTAACTCCCTTGCTTGTACTTGCAGAAGTAGATTGATAAACGTTATGGGTTTTATGGAGTGTCCCAACGTCTCCTTCTAGCTCTGGAACTTTAATGTCTTCCGATCGACATAGCTCTACACACTGCTGAGTTAGCTGATTTGTAGCTATAGACTTCAGTTTAACTTCATTAGTCTTCAGTTTTTCTATTTCATTACTCATACTGTCCACTTTCATTGAAAGCGTAGTTAGGGTGTTGAATATCTTTTCTAGAGTATCCTCTTCTATTATATCAGTCTGTGTAGCTTTGTCTTGATATGTAATCTGCAATAACATTTTTGTTAGTACTAATTACTTCAATTATAAATGTGAAATTTAATATATTCAAGACTAGTCTACGAATCTCTTTTGTTGTAACTGAATTTTGTATTTTCTTTGTTAACCACCAGCGTACCTGTGTATTATCCGTTCGTACAATAAACTTGTTAAATATAATATATGGCTCAAATGCTAACAAACATTTATATAATGAACATAATTCTTTCCTATTTATTTCCAATTTTATTTCTATTTCATTGAACCTACCTGAGTAGTATCTACAATGGTGTTCTAATTTTTCTGCTTCATATCTGTATTTAAGTACTCCTCCATAACTACATTCACTAGCATCTGCTTCTACTATATATATAAATTTTCTATTTTCATCTGAAAATTGTAGTTTTGGTAATTCTTTACAAAGTAATTTTATTTTCTGAACTTGTTTTTTATCTTCTTCATTATAGTTATATTCTACATCCTTTTTTAATTTTTTCTGTAGTAGTTTTAAAGTTTCTGCTAATTTTGGAATATATTCCCTTACTTGGTTTACTAATCCTAAAAATGATTGTAATTTCTTTTTTGTATCTAATTCTTCTTTTGAATTTATTATTTTTTGTACTATATGTTGTTGCATTTTTAATCCACTCTTATCTATTTGTATTCCTAAAACTTCTATCTGATTTTTCATAATTTCATCTTTCTTTTTACTTAGACTTATTTCCGATTTTTCTATTATATCTATAAATTGTCCTAATAATTTTAAATGTTCTTCTTTAGTCTTTGTATATAATAATATATCATCTATAATACTATACAATTAGATAATTATTTAAAACAACTGTTTATAAAATGTTGATATCTACCTGATAGTCCAAATAGTAATACGTTCCATTCATAAAATCCTTGTGGTACCGTAAATGTGGTTAATTCCTTAGATTCTTCTTCTAACTTTAAATGGTAAAATCCTGATTTACAATCGAATTTACTAAAATAATTATATCCCTATATTTGTCTTATTTTTAATATCTTATTTGGTATTGGATAATTATATGTCATAGTCTTTGCATTTAAATTTCTATAGTCAATAACCATTCTACTTTTTCCTCTTTTTTGTTCACTATGTTTATTTACTATAAATGCTGGATTATTATGTTTACTATTACTTTTTAGTATATATTGTTTTTCTAATAATTCATCTATATGCATTTTAAATTCTTTTAAATCGTCAAAATTATATGTTAATGGTTTCTGGGTTATTATGTTATTTTTATCTATTAATTCAATTTTTATAGTAGTTTTATGTTTTTCCCATCATTTTAATGGATCTTTACTATATAATTGTTCTAATTTTTTCTTAATTATCTCTATCTTATTTATTGAAAATATAGTTATTTCTGTTTTATTTATCGAAAATACGACTAGTGCTATTGTATCTTCGGTATTTTTTATATTTTCTAACTTTTGTGTAGTTTTTTCACTTCTTTTTATCCAATCAGTTTTCTTTCTTATTTTATTACTAACTTTTTTTGCTCTTACTTTTGGTTTACATGGTGTTGTAAACCACCAATCTGTCCTAGTTATTATATGTGGGTATAATTTATCTAAAAACGGCATTCTTAAAAGTATATCTTTTGATGTTAGTTCATAATTATAAATTTCTTCTATTGTTAATATCTTATCTCATACTTATATTTTTACATTCCTAGCTTTATAAATAATTTAGCTTCCTTCATTATTAAATCCTTTAACTATTATTGGTGTTTTTAATTTATCCCATTTGCTTTCTGGTAAGCAATTATATCTACAGAAATTAGCTTATGCTCCTGTATCTATCATAGGCGTATAATATCTACTGTAATATCCTTCTACTACTATCTTCATTAATACATATATCTTCATTTCATGTTAAGGCTCTTTTTAAGAATAATTTCTCTCTGTTATATGTTAAGGTTAATTATGTATGTTCTATATTATATGGTTTTACTTGTTCAAGCCATTTTATTCCTAATATTATGTCTGCTTTTTGCATTTCTTCCTTTACTTCAAATTCTATTTTTATTTTTCTAATTCCTATTATTATTTCTTTTTCTACTATATTTTTAATATTTATTAAACTTCTTAGTAGATCTGGACATATATCATTATCAGTTTTTATTTCTTTATTTTTTACTAGATATTTTGCTATATAATTTTCTTCTTGTCCTATATTTAAGAGTTAAATATTCTTTTTCATTTACCTTTCCTGTTGTGTAATTTGGTTTAAATTATTTGTTGAATTTGTTTCATAACTTGTTCTTTTTGACGAGCTTGATGATTCTGGTTTTTCATAAGCTATTCTTTTCGTTGTACTTATTCGATCATTTATTATTTCTAAATTTTCTTCTATATCTATGTCTCTATAGCTATAATCATTATTATCTATTGTTTTTACAATTTGTTCGAATGGACTTTCTATTCTTATTTTGTTAATCTTATTTTTTTCTGTTATTTTATGTTTTGTTGTTAATACATATAAATTTTTGCATCTTGCTGTAAATATTTTACTTCCTGGGGTTAATTCTATTTCTGATATTTTTCAATATAATACTAATGATTTATCTATATTTTTTATCTATTACCGCTACTAAATAATTTGCACTTATTATAAATTTAAATTTTTGGTATATTAAATTTCCTTTTATGGCAGTTATTGTGCTTTTTTCTATAGGTTTTATAATTCTATCATCTGCTAAATATAATTTTATTGGTGTATCTATTACTTCTCTAAAACATGCTTTTATTAATATCTCTGTGCCTCCAAGGTGTACATATTTTATTGGGTCTCTACTTTTTATATCGTTTATCTCTTTATTAATTATTCTCTTTGTTACTAGTGGTATACTAGCATTACCTTTTGGATATCTACAGTCTATTACATGTTCTTTTTGGCTTACTACATAATATTCTTCTTTTTTCTTAGTAAATATATTTTTTATTGTTGGTATTTTAAATATTTTTTCTACACTTAAGTCTAATTCTTTTCCTTTTATTTCATCAAATATGTTACTGTCAAATATTATTTTTTGGTCTGTTCCTTCATCATTTAAATATTCTTTCTTTGTTATTATTTTTATATCTTCTTCAGTCATTTGATTCATCTATTTCACTATCTATTTCATTATCTGTTTCATTTTCTGAAATTTCATATATACTATCCTCACTTTCTAATTCATAATCTATATAATCTATCTGCATATATTCTATATTTTCTATTTTTATTTCTAATATTTGTTTATTTTTTGGATTTTTAGGTAATTTACAATCTCTAGCTAAATGTCCTAGTTTTCCACAATTATAACAAGTACAGTCTCTTATAGATTTCTTTTTTCTGTATGGTCTTTTGTATTTATAATTTTTTATATAATATCTTTTTTTTGGTTTCTTGTATTTATATTTTGATTTTTTATAGTTCTTATATTTCTTATGTCTTTTTCTTTTCTTATGATATCTTTCTTCATATCCGAATTGGGGTGCTATTTTATCTTTGCAACATGCTAAATTTCTTATCAATGTTTTTTCCATTTTTAATTCTTTTCTATATTTTTCACATAAGTTTCTATACCATTGTTGTAAAAATTTTATTCTTGCTCCTAGAGTATCTACTATTTTTGCTTTTTCCCAACTCTTTATTATTTTTGAACTAAATGGTTCGGGTAATTTATTAAAATATAATTTTTTTATTTCTTTACTTTCTTCTATATTACATGCTCCTTTATAATAATATTCTTTAAATGCGCAAGTATATTCATCTATATAACACATATTACATATTGCTAATTTTAACATTAAACTTTAATCAAGTAGTCTTCAATATAAAGTAGTGTGTGTTTAGAAACAATGAGTTGTAGACTATTGAAGAACAGAATCTAATTAGTCAACAACAATGGAAACACATAATGCCATATTTTCCATCATTATGATACAAATTATAAATTAAAATCAACAAGGCTCGTGACAAATTTAACTTGGTTGAACAACTCTACTTACAATCACATAAGAGCAGACAACTGTTGGGTTTATAGTAAATGAGAAGTATGAATGGAAAATGGAGAAAAATTAAGTGGAACAGAAAAATTGAGATCACACCAATATGGAAAGTGTACTCAAAAATAGGAAAGCTAACTAAATTCTCCCATATTGGTGGGAGAAAGAATCTTTAAAGTGTTTATATTGTGAAACACATTCCCACATGGATAAGTGAGGAAAGGAATAAGAGATGCCTTGCGCCGTCGTCGTCGTCACTTGCTTGGCTTCAGATTTGGATTTGGATTTTGATTTGTCAAAGGATCGATGAGATCTATCTTTTTGGACAAACTTTATTTGAATTCCGAAGAATGCCAAGAAAAAATGCAGTAAATTTTTACTGCAGAGTTTCGAAACTCCATTTATATACATGCAACATGCAGTAACAGTGAAATAGTAACAACAGATGCAGTGTTTTGAACAAGAAATGTTTCGTTTCGAACTGATATTTAGTTTCAGAAGGATGCAACCCTTCTGAAAATGACACAATGTTTCGTGAACTGACATGACTGTTTCGGAACAAACTCACTAATTCGCATGAAATGACATGACTGTTTCAGAACAAACACACTCCTTGATGAACAAACATGAATTTACAGAAAAGGTGCAACCTTTGAAGTGAACCATTGCCTCTTTTCAGAAGATGCATGTTATGGTTATAAAAACCTGCTTTCTTCCATAGGTTTTGGTACAAAAATTTTAGAATAAAAAATTGCTTCTTGTCTTCCAAATTACTCTGTGTGATCAATGAAACGTTTTGTGCGTTCGAAGATATTCCAACCGTTTGAGGTACCGCTACAGTTGGTCTGTTTTGCCATTTTATCCTGGGAGAAAAAATTCCACAACCTCGAGTACAGTGAGAGGAATTATTTCCTTAAGGAAACTCCGTGAATTCGGACGACTTGACTATTTTCTGTTTCATCTTAATTTCTGAAAGAATAAAATACACCTCTTCGAAAGGTCATTTTGATCTTGTGTTGAGGATTTTTGATATACTTCATTGTGTTCTTGTTTATACTTGAACTCTAGTTGAAGTTATTATTCTGCATATACTGATTCTGTGTAACCAAAGTACAAACGGAAATAACAACAACTAACCTTCAATAGTTTCATTACCTTGTTGACTTGCAGATTAGAGAATGCCACCACAATATTTTTCTATTATTCAATAAACTTGGTATAGATTGCACCAGGAATATATTGAAGACAATTATGGTCCCCTTAGCATATGATCAGGTGATAATTTAATAAGACTTGGTGTCAAACATTACACTAGCAAATGAATATCTACTTGAAACTGCAACTAATGAAAAGACATCTCATAAAATTCAAGCTAAAACTACTCAGTGAATTTAATATTGGATGTGACCAGACTCACTACTCAAATATACAAACACTAATTTTTTTCTTGTACAAATTAAAAAAAGAGCTTCTAAAATAAATAATCAATTAATTTTTCCTAAACCTATCTTTTAGAAAGAACATTGAAACAAATAATATACCATTGATGCGATCAAACAACTACAAAAATGTGTTGCCATTATAAGCTAAAATCATGCACGATTATATTTTTTTGACTACATTAAAAGGAAGGGAAGGAATAAAATATTGCACTACTTTCCTATATTCATATTAAAGTTTACTAAAAAAAAGAGACTCACACTAACATGGATTTTGGTGTAGTGGATGGGGCTACTCCACCCTTAACCAGAGGTCGAGGGTTCGACCCTGGGTAGGGAGAAAACTCAATTGGGAGTGTTGCCACCTTAATGGGCCCTGCAACGTGCGATCCGGATTAGTCGGGCTCCAATGCGGGTACCGAACATCGAATGAGAAACCAAAAAAAAGAGAGAGACTCACAAGTTATATAACAGTTGGTAGATAGTCTGTCCCTTAGCCATGCTTCAATTCTTATATTTCTGGCATACGAGTTGTAGCATTCATAAAGCCCAATTGTAGGGTGCGGATAGTACGGGTAATTTGCGTGGATAACTTGTACTTGGATAATTAGTAGATAACTAGTACTTACTAGTTCTATCATGTTAATTGAAATGTTATGTCCTAGCATTCCTTAGTTATTTGTTTTAACCTTATTAATTCTTTTATATTATT
>NW_025851569.1:0-3765 GCF_002878395.1 Capsicum annuum | reverse complement strand
TTGTACTTGGATAATTAGTAGATAACTAGTACTTACTAGTTCTATCATGTTAATTGAAATGCTATGTCCTAGCATTCCTTAGTTATTTGTTTTAACCTTATTAATTCTTCTATATTATTTTTAAGGTATATTATATGTTTCATATTTCTAGTTTTTATGTAGTCAAGTAGATTTTTTTTCGTAAGTGTTTCTTTTAATCTTATTTGCTCCATATCTTGTCTCCAATATTCTAAGTATTCGTTATTTATCATTTTATCCTATAGTAGTTGTAATACTGCAAATTTCTTTGTAATAATTTATTCTAATTTTACTGTATTTGATATTAAATTCTAGGCTATTTATTTCGTTAATTATCCTGTCTTTTTCTTCTATGAATAATTCTATGTTTAAATCATAATCTAAACTATCTTTTAATTCTAGTTGTTCCAAGGTTTTATCTATCCAAATTAATTTTTCTTTTAATTGTCTTCTTCCTCTTCTAAGTTGGTTTCTATAATTAATTTCTTCGTATAGCCAACTTTATTTTTCTCTATTTCTTCTTATATATTCTAAATTCTAACATTTTTAATCTGTGTAATATCCATCTGAATAATAACTATCTAAATATGAGCAGTAGCTATCATTATATAAGTGTAAGTTTTCTATAGAACTTAATAACTCTTCATTAAAATGAAATATCTTTTCGTATGTAATTTTCCTTATATCTACTATTTTATATCCTTAAGTATATACAAAACAAGTATCTTAAATTTATCTATCATTCCATCAGATAAGTAGGTAGTCATTTTATTTCATATGATGCTATGTTCAAAATATTCCTTTCAACCATATACATAACAAAATATGATCATCTTAGATCGCTATATACTAGATTATTCTTAAATAACATGTTCTTCGGTAACTATTAGCATGGTAATCTGGATACTTTTTTCCTAAACAACGCCTCTACTCTGGTTACTCTCCTATCATGGCTCCTTTGCCTCACCGGTTTCACCTTTAGGATAGCATCATTTCTTAATACCTTTTTACTATTTTTAGTTAAATTTAAAAACCATAATTTTGTTGTTCCTATTAGTATTTTTCTATATATTCTGGTGTATCTATTGCATTTATACCATTGTCTAATAATTGTTTTGTTATATATCCAATCCATAATTGTATCGTTTTATCTACATCTATTACACAGTCTAAGTCTAAGAAGTTATAATTTTTATTAATTATTTGTTTTGGTGTCCATTTTTTATATTCATCCCTTAGGTTATATTTTTTAAACTTATTTTTATGATAATATGTAGGTTTTCTTATTTCTGATGTACTAAGTATTATTTTTTCATCATCCTTTTTATCAAGAATGTTTATTTCCGTATTTGTATTTTCTAAGTTTTCTTTATTAATTACTTCTTGTTTTTCATTTATTTCTAGTTTTTCTATATTTGTTAAAATTTCTGTGTATGTTTCACTATCTTCCGAATCATAATTATTTGTTTCTTCAACATCTATTGTATTTATTTCTATTTCATTAATTTCTAATTCTTTATTTTCTAATTTTTCTTTAAATTGATTTATCTCAATTAATAATGTTTGTTCTTTATCATTTTCTTCTTTTTCTTTCTGTCTTATTTCATATAGCTCTTTTAGCATTTGTAGTCCTTTTTCTAATTTAGCAATCCTATTATTTTTAGTTTCTTCTATTTTTTGTATTTCTTCTGTAGTCTGTTGTTTTATTTTATCTATTTCTTTTTTTGTCTATTTCTTCATTTTCTCTTGCTATTCTTACCATTGCTGTTGATTTATCTTCTAATTTTAATTCTTCTTTCTCTAACATTAAATATAAATGTTCACCTATTTTCTTATATCTTCTTCCTAAATTAGAAAATACTATTCTTATTTTTAATCCTTCATGATTTTCATATGTTTTTTCATCTATTATAAATTTTTCTTTGTTTATTTTATCTATTTGATAGTGTATAAATCATGTTGATATATGTATTTTAGATTATCTATGTGTGATTCTAAATATGATATTTCTTCCTTTTGTGCTTTTATTGATTTTTGGCATACTCCAACAATCATGTTATATTGTAGTCTTTCTTTTCTTATTTTTAATTCTTTTCGCTTTTCAGATATTATTTGTTTTAGTTCTTTATATTTTTGTGATTTTGTTATGTTATTCATCTGTACAATATTTATAATATTTTGGTGGATACCAAAATTTGATTTGATCATAATTAGGTGGTATGTATCTCATTCTTCTAGATTTTAAATGAATTATTAATTTTGCCTCATTGCTAGATATTAAGGTAATTAAGTAAGCTAATCTATGTGAGTTTTGTTTTGTTTTATTTAACTTCTTATATTCTAGGTAGTAACTAGTTAAAATTCTTTTAATTTCTCTAAAAGCTTGTGTATTTTTAATAGGTCTTCTCATATTTAACAAATAAATAACAACAAGATAACGTTATTGATAATAGCTTATAATTAACAATTAAATCAACATCTCTAACATTTCTCATAATTAACACATAACATAGCTCTGATACCAATTGTAAGGGGTGCAGATAGTGCGGGTAATTTGCGTAGATAACTTGTACTTGGATAATTAGTAGATAACTAGTACTTACTAGTTCTATCATGTTAATTGAAATGTTATGTCATAACATTCCTTGGTTATTTGTTTTAACCTTATTAATTATTCTATATTATTTTTAAGGTATATTATATGTTCCATATTTCTAGTTTTTATATAGTTTAAGTAGATTCTTTTTCATAAGTGTTTCTATTAATCTTATTTGTTGCATATCTTGTCTCCAATATTTTAAGTATTCATAGTTTATAGATTGCACAATTACAATGTATACCCAATATAGATTTTCAAAATTAAGCTTGCTGATGAACGTTCTAGTGCATTCTCTGATTTTGATTTTTTCATTCGGTCATGATTGTTGTTCTGAATCTCATAAGATTTCTCACTGGAACGAAAAATAATTTATTGTCCATAAGTAAAACGCAAGTTAAAATGTGTCACCGATAAGTAAAACACTAGCTAAGATGCCATCAGAAAAAAGATCTTGTTGAAAAAGAGTATTTGCACCATTGGAATTTTTTAAATTTTTTTTAGAGGAGTCAACTTGCTAATGTTTTATACACGTAAATCTGCAGTTTCATTAGCAACCAAGATTTAAATTTCGAAGTCATTAGAACATCCAGGATCCATAGAATACCATTTCATATGAGTCTGAAGTTCAAAAGAGCCTTATTTTTACCCTTCCTTCAGTTTGCCTCCTCGAATGGGGCACTTAAAAGGCCCACTCATATTCTAAAGGCACTACTTCAATTCAAGGAAAAACTCCCCCTTATCAATTTTTGTAGGACTATTGTCATGTGCAACTTTGTTTTTCCTAATTATATATAACATAATACATCTACTTCACTAGGGGCTCGTTTGATTAAGTAACAAGCTATCCCAAGATTTATTATCCTGGAATAAGTTACCCCAAAGTTGTTAGTCTACCAACACCCTTAATGAATATATTCAAGTAATCTTATTTTGTAAGAAAATATTTTCTAGAAAAACATATTCCTTCAAACCAAAAACACCCTAAATGAATACATTCAAGTAATCTTGAAACATTAACCCTAAGTTGATCAATAAACACTCAAATAATAAAATAATATCAATAACTCACACAACAAAATATTCTTATGCTCATCCAATCGAGTAAAGAAAACATAAAAATGGGTAAATCCTTAATTTTAAATATAGAA
>NW_025851568.1:4746-8755 GCF_002878395.1 Capsicum annuum | reverse complement strand
GCTTTATTCGTGAATTCAAATCTCCCACATGGAATTCAAGTATTGTTTCAGTACGGAAGAAGAATGGCCAAATTCAAGTTTGTGTCAACTTTTGGGATCTCAACAATGCCTGCCCTAAGGATGACTTTCTAATCCCCATACCAGAGTTGATGATTGATGCTAGCACTGGTTATGAGGAAATGTCATTCATGGATGGTTCATCCGGTTACAATCAAATCCGTATGGAGCCAAATGATGAAGAACTCACTGCATTTCGTACGCCCAAAGGTATTTATTGATACAAGGTAATGCCTTTTGGTTTGAAAAATGATGGCGCCACTTATCAAAGGGCTATGCAGAATATCTTTGATGGCCTGCTCCATAAAAATATTGAATGCTACGTGGATGATCTAGTGATGAAGTCAAGAAAGAGAGACGACCACTTAAAAGACCTAAGAATGGTATTCGAGTTACTTCGAAGATATCAATTTAGGATGAATCCATTGAAGTGTGCCTTTGAAGTTACTTTCAGAAAGTTTCTTGTCTTCATTGTGCGACACCGAGTAATTGAAATTGATCAAGCCAAGGTCGATGCAATTTTGAAGATGCCCGAGCCTCAAAATATTCATGAGTTAAAAAGCCTTCAAGGAAGGCTATCATATTTAAGGAGGTTCATCTCAAACCTGGCCGAAAAATGTCAACCATTTAGTCGTCTCATAAATAAAAACACCCTTTAAATGGGACCAAGCTTGTAGTAATGCCTTTGAGAGTATCAAATCATACTTAATGAAGCCACCAGTTCTTGCGGCACCCATACCTGGGAAACCATTGATACTCTACATCGCGGCACAAGAAAGGTCAGTTGGAGCACTACTGGCTCAAGAAAATAATGAAGGCAAAGAAAACTCTCTTTACTATTTGAGCAGAGTAATGGCACCAAATGAGCTAAAGTATTCTCCAATTGAAAAAAGTCATATTTGGCATTAGACTTCTCGATTCAAAATATGAAGCACTACTTTCAGGATCATGTTGTTCGCCTTGTGTCTAGGGCAAATCCCATCAAGTTCGTAATGTCGAAACTAGTCCCTAGTGACCGACTTTCAAGATAGTACCTAATTTCAACAGTTTGATATTATGTACGTTCCTTAAAAGGCTGTAAAGGGACAAGCACTGGCTGACTTCTTGGTAGACCACCCGATACCTGATGATTGGGAACTGAGAGATGAACTTCCTGATGAAAATACAATGGCTGTTAAAGTTAGATCTTTATGGAAGATGTACTTTGATGGTGCTACACACCGAGATGGAGCTAGTGCTGGCGTAGTGTTTGTCACTCCACAAGAAGAGGTTATTCCCTACTCTTTTACCTTGATGAATCATTGCTCCAATAATATTGCTGAATATCAAGCGCTTATACTCGGACTTGAGATGGCTGTCGACATGAAATAACTACATTTATAAGTTTTTGGTGACTCTTAATTGGTGATCAAGTAGCTTTTGGGAAGCTATGAAATTCGGAAGCCTGAGGTGAGACCATATCATGATTATGCACAGAAGTTGATGGGATGACTTGGAGAAGTAACCCTCCAGCATATGCCAAGGAAAGAAAATAAGCAAGCTGATGCTCTAGCTGCTTTGGCTTCAACTCTAACTCTTCCGAATCAGACACAAGTTACTATCTGCTAAGAATGGATAGTACCGCCGTCAAATGAGGATGAGGACATAAAAGGCAAGGTTGAATACCTCGTTGCTGTGTCTGAAACTGTAAAGGAGGATTGGCGACAACCTATCACTGACTACTTGTGTTATGGGATACTTCCCAAAGATCCAAGGAAAAAGACTGACATTCATCGTTGTACACCTCGCTTCCTCTACTATAAGGACACACTGTACAGAAGATCATTTGAAGGAGTACTTTTACGGTGTTTGGGAGAAGAAGAAGCAATCCAAGCTTTGCAAGAAGCACATTCAGGAGTTTGTGGATCATACCAATCTGGACCGAAGCTCCATTTTCACATTAAAAGAATGTGACATTATTGGCCAACGATGGTGAAAGATTTCTTGAACTATGCTAGAAGATGCAAAGCTTACCAATTCCATGCAAATTTCATACATCGACCTCCATAGGTACTACATCCAACTATAGCGTCTTGGTGATTCAATGCTTAGGGAATGGATGTTGTTGGTCCACTACCAAAATCTTCTGGTGGACACTTATACATCTTGGCCGCGACAGGTTACTTCTCAAAGTGGGCCGAAGCTGTTGCTCTCAAGGAAGTAAAGAAAGAAAATTTTGCTAACTTTATCCGAATGAATATCGTTTACCGCTTTGGAATTCCTCAGTATATAATAACTGATAATGGAAATCCATTTGATAACAAGATGATGAACAAAATCTGTGATCTTTTTGGCTTCAAGCAGCGCAAGTCTTCTATGTACCATGTTGTCGCTAATGGTCTAGCTGAAGCATTCAATAAGACTTTATGCAACTTGTTGAAGAAAGTTATCTCCAAATCCAAACGAGACTAACATGAGTGAATGAAGGAAGTTTTATGGGCGTATAGGAAAACTTATCGTACACCAATGCAAGCAACCCCATACTCACTTTCTTTTGAAGTTGAAGCAGTCCTACCACTTGAGCGTCAAATACCTTCTTTGAGACTGGCTATTCAAGAAGGGATCACCGATAAAGAAAATGCTAAGTTGCGTCTTACGGATTTAGAAGCTCTTGATGAGAAGATGTTGGAGGATCAACAAAATCTTGAATGTTATCAAGTCCGGCAATCTCATTCCTTCAACAAAAGAGTTTGCTTGAGGTGCTTCCAAGTTAGAGATCAAGTTCTTGAAGTAAGAAGGCCCATTATCACTTCTCATAAGTCTGGGGAAAATTCACCCCAAAGTGGGATGGACTATATGTCATACAAGAGGCATATTCAAACGATACTTACAAGCTTGTCGATGCAGATGGCGTGAGGGTTGGCCCCATCAATGCCAAGTTCTTAAAGAAGTACTATCCTTGAAGGAAGATGACACTCCTTAAGGCACGAGTATAAACTGCATGTACACTCCTTAAGGCACAAGTATAAACTGCATGTACACTCCGTAAGGAACAAGTATAAAATGCATGTACACTCCTTAAGGCACGAGTATAAATTGCATGTCTACTCCTGGTCCACAATAGTATAAACTGTGTACGGCTAAAAAAAAATGAAAGTCCGCTAGGTTGAAAACCTCTAAAGAGGTGGCTTAGGCAAAGCTTAGGACACACACACAAAAAAAACACTCACCCCATAAATAAATTATGACTTGATCCTCTTTATTGAGGTACGTAGGCGCTTGGAATATCATTCTGAGTTCAGTTGCATGAGTGTCAAAAAAAAATATGTTCCTGTAGTATCTACCATTTGGATACCAGGTATGAAACTATTATAATTAAATTTTGAACTTACTCTAAATATTTGTGACTCAATAGGGGCAACCCGTCGAAAAGAAAGAGAGTTCCTTCAATGGAATTTGGAATGCCAAAGTTCTCCAAGCCTACAACTAGAAGGATCTCAAAATTTACATATATTAAGGTGGACAATATTTGTTCACCTTAAGTGGGCCTCTCGCGGGTTTATCTTTAAAGGATATCGAAATTTTCATGCCTTAAGGTGGACAAGATTTGTCCCTTTGCACCTTAAGTTGGTCTCTCCTGGGTTTATCCTTGAAAGGATATAAAATTTCCATGTCTTAAGGTGGACAAAATTTGTCCCTTTGCATCTTAAGCTGTCCTCTTACGTGTTTATCCTTAAAAGGATATAAAAATTTTCATGCCTTAAGGTGGACAAAATTGGTCCCTTTGCACCTTAGCTGGCCTCTTACGTGTTTATCCTTAAAAGGATATAAAAAAAAATTTCATGCCTTAAGGTGGACAAGATTTTTCCCTTTGCACCTTAAGCTGGCCTCTCGCGGGTTTATCCTTAAAAGGATCTCAAAATTTTCATGCCTTAAGGTGGACGAAATTTGTCCCTTTGCACCTTAAGCTGGC
>NW_025851568.1:0-4646 GCF_002878395.1 Capsicum annuum | reverse complement strand
TAAAAGGATATAAAATTTTTCATGCCCTAAGGTGGACAAGATTTGTCCCTTTGCATCTTAAGCTGGCATTCTAATGGATTTTTTATGGAAAGGGACCATCTTGAAGTCAAATTGGTCGGTCTTAGAGTGTACGGAGGCAAAGTTAAACTCTCGCACCCTAAGCCGATTGTTGCAAAGTCAGCATCTTGAAGTCAAATTGGTCGGTCTTAGAGTGTACGGAGGCGAAGTTAAAGTCTCGCACCCTAAGCCGATTGTTGCAAAGTCAGCATCTTGAAGTCAAATTGGTCGGTCTTAGAGTGTACGGAGGCGAAGTTAAACTCTCGCATCCTAAGCCGATTGTTACAAAGTTAGCATCTTGAAGTCAAATTGCTCAGTCTTAGAGTGTACAGAGGCGAAGTTAAACTCTCACACCCTAAGCCAATTATTGCAAAGTCAGCATCTTGAAGTCAAATTGATCGGTCTTATAGTGTACAGAGGCGAAGTTAAACTCTCGCACCCTAAGTCGATTGTTGCAAAGTCAGCATCTTGAAGCCAAATTGGTCGGTCATAAGGTATACGGAGGCGAAGTTAAACTCTCGCACCTTAAGCTAATTGTTGCATATTTTTTTTCAACCCTACAAAAAAAGGAGGAAACAAGAAAGAAAGTAAAAATACAAATAGAAAGGATGTTACCTGTCAGAGCGTTGAGATTTTAAAAATTATATATCACCAACTTGGATTGAGACAAGATGCCTTGATGAGAATAAATCCCTCAAAATCTAGTTTGAGGCAATCAAAACGCCCTTTGATGGTGATGGGCTCACATCAAGAAATAAATTATTTGGTGAGGTTATGCAAATCTAAAATCCTCTGTCGGCCAGCATATAAGATCGACTTCAAAAAGTCATCTTGAACAATCCAAAAAGTGTTAAAATCCAAATTTTGGATATGTTATACATGCATGTTTCCGCATCTATAGGATCAAGCGGATCATAATTTTGGTACTCTCACATTGAGATATAATTTTTTGTGTGATGTCGTGTAAATTTAAAATTGTTGATGTATCAAAACTCAATGTAGATTTCGGGATAACACCTGAAAATATCTCGATTGTATTAAATTATAAATTTTGGATATGTTATAGATATTTGTGTATAGTTTCACAAAAATTAAGCGGCTTGTGATTTCATCCTTCCTACTTCAAGATATGAAAGTTTTAGTAAAGACGTGCAACTCTGAAATTTTCAGCATGATAAAATTCAGGGCTAACTTCAAAAAAATATCGAGAATTATATTGAAGGAATTTAAATCTAAATTTTGGATATGTTATACATCTCAAAGTCTAATTTCTGAAATATTAAACGGTTCATAATTTTGATATTCCTACAATTAGATATGAATTTTTTTTCCACTAACATGCAGTGCTGAAAAAAAGTGACGAAAATAAAAGAAAAGTAGGAGGGAAAGAAATTACCTCAATATTGTTGATGGCTTGAAAACCCCAAAATTGATATTGAAAAAGTGGGGAAACTACCTCCTTTTATAGAGTTATAGAATGGATGCTTTCTTTTCCAATATAAATTCAGATTGGAATAACTTCCTTCTCCAAATTCAAATTGGAGATTGTTTCTTTCTCCAAAATAAATTCAGATTGGGATAGCTTCTATCTCCAAATTCAAATTGGAGATTGTTTTATTTTCCTATACAAATTCAAATTAGAGGTTATTTCCTTCTTCGATACAAAGTCAAATTGGAGGTTGTTTTCTTCTCCCATACAAAGTCAAATTGGAGGTTGTTTCCTTCTCCAATCTAAGTTTAAATCGGAAGGGTTTTATTCCTGATTAAATAAGGCAATGAAAAAGTCTTCCCAAACTATTTGGAATTGGATATCATGTCTCACCAACGGGTCTTAAGTATAGAGATTCATGGAAAAAAAATAAGAGAGTTTTGAAAGACAACATCAATATGATTCGGCTTTAAAATTTTTGAATGAGGTATTCTTATGTATGAGAATCGTTGAAGCACGAACGAAACATGTTTAAATAATCATACTTCAAGGCTAGTCTCCAAAATATTAATTGGCTCGACAAATCTTGAAGTAGGGAGAATTTGTGGGTGATCCAATTTTATTAAATTTAAATCCGTACAAAATTCGGATTATATTAAATTCAAAATATATTAGTCCCAAATAAATATTGCGGATTAATATAATTGAATTAATTATTTAAGTTCAAATGTGTATGGATTTAAATAAGGCCCAATATTTATTGGGTTAGTCCATTAATTTGGGCTACAAAATGATGAACCCACTTTACTAAGCCCAAGATATTGTCATATTCTAGATGCCTAAATAAGCGCCACGTGTCAAATGACGTGGCACACCAAATCAAGTGAAGGAGCCAATAGGACCGTGCCATATGTCAAAATGATGCAACAGACCCATGAAATAAAAGCCCATAAAAAGGCGCCATATCACTTAAATCTGATTGGTCAAAGGAAGTCCATATTCATCATGACTCTTCCTTTCTTACAACTATAAATAGAGGTCTCATAATTCAAAAAAAAGACCCCCAGACCTCTAACAAGTAGCAAGAGAAAGCTCGTGGATCAAACGCCGCAATTTCTCTAAAAAACTCAAGCATTCAAAGCAAGTTCATCAAGATTCAAGATCAAGACCGCAATATTCAAGAACAAGCTCAAAAGCCCTTGAATTCAAGCACAAGTCAAGATCAAGTCCCTCAACCCGCAAATCAAGTTCAAATTCAAGATCAAGCTTCAAGCCCTTGAATTTATATTTGAAAAGGCGAATCAGAAGATTCATAGAGATTGTAACACTCGCATTGAAATCAATAAAATCGATTGTTGCAATATTTCTCTTGTCTTGAATTATTTATTTTTCGATCTCTAAAATTTTACTCTCCAACAGAGAAATTATCCATGAATTTGAACTTGCAAGGTAGAGATAAATAAAATTTAGCTTGATTATTTTCTTCCTTTCTTACTCATGCCAACTAACAAAAAGAAAAAAAATACTCTAGTTCTCTAGCCTATGAGAATGGCTAAGTAAGAATAAAGTAGTCAAATTAACTTGTAAACATTTTACTCTCTCCATCTCAAATTATGTGGCACATTTCTAATTTCGAAATTCAAATAAGTTTATCTTTAATCATAATTTTTCTTATATATATTTTAAATATTTTGAGTTGTCAATTATTTTGACATATAGTACGAAGTTTCCAAAATATAAATTTTATTTTAAAAATTAAAGATTTCAGGAAATATTCGCAGTCAAACTTACATTATATGACTATAGAAAGTGAAATGTGTCATATACATTGAGACAAATGGAATAATTTATTTATACCTTTGTACTCACCAAAAATATTTACAAATTAAATGAGCGAAAACTAGGAGGTGCAAAAATCAGTTTCATAAATAAGTTGAATCGAAAAAAAAATGTTATTGATTTATTGGCATGGATTTATTGAGTTAACAATTTTTGTAAAATTTTTATTGGATTATTAGTTCAGTTTTTGGTGTTAAAATTTTTGTTATTAGTTAGATTGATAATTCAATAAGATTATACTAAAAAAACTTATCTCTAATTATATAATAATAATAATAATAATAATAATAATTATAACAACTTAAGATTTTAACATAAATCTTTTTTTTTTACATTTTGTTGTTATTGTCTTAGCTTTGTTGCTCTGAATTCTTTGACTTCTTGTGCTTCTATCTATCAGTGCGACTGTCAACTGTGAGCTAAGCTTTATTATAAAAAAAAAACAGAGAAGATTAATACTATAGTGTTATTGTATCAAAGTTGGCTAATTAATAAAAAAAAAAAAGTTTATTTTAGCATTAACGTAAATAAATTTGTTTATGCTTTTAATTGGAATAAATTTTTATGCATAAACATAATGTATATATATTAATAAATAAAAACAAGAAAAAGCCAAAGAAAAAAAAAATTAAACAAGCCATTTTTATTGATTAAATCAAAAATTGAATTATCAAGGAACAAAAACTAATAACGAATATTTTATTATTTAATGTAAGATTAATATGTTTTTAAAATTATCGATAAGAGCCTTTATTTTTATTTTTTTATTCTTTGCCAATATTATTCTCCCATTAAAATTCATGAAGTTTGACTTAAAGAAGCTAAATGTGAACATAAATTATTTATATGCTGTAAAGAAACATGAACAATGTGGAAAGAATCGAGTGGAGAAAAAAAGAAAAAGTAAAAGGAAGAATGAATACATTGAAGTTAAACCATCTGGACCTTCGTATCCCCTATGTAAAATATCAGACCCCACATGAAATTTAACTGTCTGGTCCTTTGAAAATTCTCAGTACATACAGGGGGAGTAGTATATAAATATATGATATTCCAAATTTCTCTGTATTCTTAGCTTAGTGTTTTTGGTTGGTTAAGTTTGTGATTAGTAGCAAGTAATATAAAGATGTTGGTGAGAGATGAAGAAGAAGAAGAAGAGTTCGATGAAATGGAGTTGAATGACATGGTTAATCCTTTGATAAGTTCACCTGATTCAACTTGTTGGCAAATTCAGCAGGTACAGGAGCCTGATGATATGTTCTATTTTGATTATTCTTTACTTCCTCCTTCCCCTATGGAGGACTTCACTCTCTGGAATCAC
>NW_025851567.1:0-18155 GCF_002878395.1 Capsicum annuum | reverse complement strand
AAGAAATAAAGAAAAATATATAGTAAAATTTTATTATTGTGAAAGATAAATATAATGCACTATCCAATATTGTTTAATAATATCATATTTTGCATATACAAATATAACATCTCGAATTTAATTAATATACTATTCCGGTGACTTATCGATGATTAATATTGGATACGATAAAATTATATTAATTTTTATAGTAATAACATAATCAATCGCTCTTAATTAATTATTATGAGTCGTCTAGGTATTAAGAAAATAAATAATATTTAATGAAAAATAAAATAGACATAAAATGTGAAATTAACTCTTAATATTTTAAATTAAATTTTCATCTTTCGAATGAGGATTTTACTATATCACTCCTTATTATAAGTCATTTATGTATTAGAAAAATAAGAATAACAAAATGATATGTCAACATAAAATATTTGATTCACTATCAAAATTATATTAGTGCCACATAAATTGGAATGGGATAGAAGAAGATATAAAACAACATATATTATTTAAAAATGAAATAAAAAGTACTGTAAATAACAATAATTAACAAAAAAAAAAATTAAAAATTGACTGATTTCTGCTTTAGCTGCTTAAATAGTGATTTTAATGTACAGTGATGTTTAAAGAGGGTAAAATGACATAATGAGATTTTAAGAGAATAAAATGTATTTAGTAAAGTGTGAGAAGAATAAAGCATAAGTAAATTTTATTACTATGTTTTAAAGAAATTAAAGAAAAGAAGTATAAAGATTATTTGCAAAAGATTTTTACAAACTAATTTAAATATAAATCAAGTAAATTTAGGTACAAAAAACGTGTATCTATCACAAATTTGCTACCAAACACTTCGCACTTTCTTAACATTAGCAAATTTCTATCAAATATGTGTAGCCATCTTTCTCAACTTTTTACAACTCCTCAATATTAATTAATATTTCTCTGTTTTAAAAATAAAATAAAGAAAAGAAAATATCAACTCTTCCTTTTCTATTAAAAAATAACACCCTTTTCCTGTGTTAAAAATAATAATTAAACAAACAATAGCGAATCTAAGCTGTGTATTCTCTTTATCGGGTAAGTTTACATGATTCTTAATCTTTGCGATATTGAAAATCAATAATCCGCTGGATATTTTATTTAAGCTATTTCATCAGATTTACGCCTATTCTTTCTTTATATTTCTGATCGCAAATTCCACAAGAAGGTTAAAAAAAGGTTTTAATTGTGATCCCCTCAGCTCAATCATACTAATGAAAATATTCTACTACTCAAACTTTCTACTTCAAGATAAATCATAAAACTTAAAAATTGTAATCCACATGTTCTACTGTTGGGCCCGACAAGGGCCTTGCACTTCTATTACACATAAAAGAGTAGGTATTTGTTTCTATCAGTACTCTACCTTACAATATGTCTTGTAGCAATAATTAAACTCATTACTAGTAATATTTATAATCACCTCATGTTATAACAGGAGAATACTTATTCATAAGTCAACTGATTAAGAAGCTTCATCACCTAAACAAGCTAGCTAACCTGTTATAATTAGTTCTGGGATGGAGCTAGCCAAGGGTAAAATCAAGACCAATACACACAATTTTAAAGACAGTGATATTTTTGAGCTAGTTTGCATGTAAATATTGATTATTTCATTAGATATATGTCATTACCGGCATATATGCTTAATAAGTATATAGAAAAAAATCACCTTGTATCTTTTTTGAAACTTAAACTTGAAGTCTCATAATTTTGTACTCAGTAAAGAAACTACTACAGTACTTTCTTTTTCACAATTTATGTTATGATATTACGTTATATGTTAAGAATTAATTTGATGCATCTTTAAAGTTAATTAAATTATGTTAATTTAATATTTAAAAAATAATAGGAGTATATAAACAATAAATTATAATTCTTTTCATGTTAAATGAAAAAGAAATATTTTTTAATAAATGAATCAAATTTTACATAATTTAAATTTTAAAAAATAAACAAAAAAAACTCAAAAATATCCCTGAACTATCTGAAATAACTCAAAAATGCCCCTTGTTAGATTTTTGGCTCAAAAATATCCCTCCGTTAAATATTTGGCTCAACAATACCCCTCCCTCTAACAGAATTCAGAAAAGGATCAAAAATACCCCTGAACTATCTGAAATGGCTAAAAAATATCCCTATGTTAAATATTTGGCTTAAAAATACCTCTCCCTTTAACGAAATTCCACCAAGCATGATACCTAGATAAAAATAAAAACCACGTGACTATGCCACATTACCATCCACATGTAAAATGTCAGTATTTTTTAATTATATGACATTTCTTTATTCTTTATTTTTATTTTTTTGCAAAGCAGTGAAACGGAAAAATAAAAAAACCAATCTTTTGCTAATTACTTCATTAGTGTTTTAAAAGTTCTAGATTTCACCTTTTCATTAGTGTTTTAAAAAGTTCTAAATTTCATCTTGTTATTGTCGTTTGAGATGAGGGACAGCTTGATCTTGATCTGATGTTGACTCGGAGGAGGAGTTAGAATTTTAACTTTTAAGCTAGCAAATGTTGATGTACTAATAATTGAGTTGAATTTACTACATGTAAATTCTTTTTCAAAATAAGTGAATTCCTTTTCACACTTGTTTAATCATTCGAAATGAATTCATTTTTCTAAATTCAGTTTTGATGAATAATCTTATTATTTTTAGAACAAATTTGAAAAGAAGTAAAATGATACTTAATATTGATAAATTATTCTTTAATTATGTCATTCACTAGCTTTTTGAAGATGTGTGCCACATTCAATGATTCATTAATTTTAGATTAGAGGAGGTATTTATTAAATCATTTTAACATAAACATTTTGAGTAAAAGCTAGCAAAGCCAAACACATCTTTTGAGTAACTAATTTGAAGTTTAGTTTGAAATTTGTTACTTTTACGAGTAAATCTTTATTTTAATTTTTATATTGGCCTAATAATTAATGAGTTTATCAGTTTAATAAGACTCTTTTGTTGGGTTTTCATACTTTTAAACATATTAACAGGAAAAAACTTGTTTTTTAGATGATCAAAGGAATTTGATAATAGCGATGTTACATTTAATAAATTTTTTCAAAAAAAATATTATGTAACCACCGTTTGTCTACTTTGATTAAAAATTAAAAAGCCATGTAAGTTTTGTCCGTTTCACTGACATTTTTAAATAAAAATAAAAATAAAGAAGAAAGGAATGCCATATAATTAAAAAATACTAACATTTTACATGTGGATGGTAATGTGGCATAGTCGCATAGTTTTTTTTATCTAGGTGGCATGCTTGGTGGAATTTCGTTAAGGGGAGGGGTATTTTTGAGCCAAATATTTAACAGAGGGGTATTTTTGAGCTATTTCAGATAGTCCAGGAATATTTTGATCATTTTTCGAATGTCGTTAGAGGCAGGAGTATTTTTGAGCCAAATATTTAACGGAGCGATATTTTTGAGCCAAAAATCTAATGAGGGATATTTTTAAGCTATTTCAGATAGTTCAGGGATATTTTTGAGCCTTTTCCAAAAAATAAAAATTCCACATAAATCTGAATAGAGAGGAAGTTATAAATCAAAAATCACAACAATAAATCAAATATAAATATGTATAATATAATCTTGGTAGTTGCTTTGACTCCTCCTCCCCACCAGCTAACTTTTTTTTAGTAATAAGACAATAGACAATGATTGGGACTTTCAAGTAAATGAGACAAACAAGTTTCTCAATTAAGTGGGGATTTTAAGTTTTAAAAATTAGGTTAAAGGGACAAAAAAAAAAATTCAATTTTTTTTAAAAAAATATTTTTCGTTCCAACAATTTTGCACAGTTGTCGAATAACTTTGATAGTTATTTGACAACTTTGATAGTTATTTGACAACTTTGATAGTTGTTCGATAACTTTGCAAAGTTGTTCGACAACTACGCAAAGTTGTTCAACAACTGCGGGAAGTTGTTCGATAACTTTGCAAAGTTGTTCAACAACTGTGTGAAGTTGTTGAGACAACTAATGCAGTTGTTGAACAACTGTCCCAGTTATTCAAGCGACTCTATTTTTTTAACTTAATAAGATGTTGGGATCCACTTATCCCCCTTTTTTTAATTAAAGACTTGGGAGGATCTATGGACTCATTTTTCTCTTTTTCTCTTTTTTTTTTTCTTTGTCTCAATTTATCTGGCACATATAAAATTTTGATATGCAGTCAAACTCTTTTATATAATTTTTAAAATATCTTAAGATTTTATTTATTGTGATTTATATTACTTTGTACTAATTTTTATATAATATATGTTACTCTTTTTGTCTCAATTTATGTGAGACATGATTTTTTAGAGTCAACAAAATTTTTATAAGGTTTTTAGATACTCGAGTTGTTATTTATTGTAATTTATAATCGTTTTACTTAATTTTCAAATAATATAATATATGTTACTCTCTTTATTTAAATTTATGTTATATAAATGATATTTTGAGAGATGGGATGATACTCACAAAAATACCTGAACTTTGACCGAATTTTCAGTTGAGCATACTGAACTTTGCGGGGGTCCTATTACCCCCTAGAATTTTTAAAGTGGATTTAATTCTTCTGAAACTCTATTCCCAATTTCGGCGGCTGGCGTGTGTATTTTTTACACGTATTTTGGGCGTGTAATACACGCGTCAACCTCATATTTACACGCGTCTAAGTGGACAGATATATGTCATTAAAATACGAAAAAAAAGTCTAAGGGGTAATAGGACCCCCACAAAGTTTAGTATGCTCAACTGAAAATTCAGTGAAAGTTCAAATATTTTTGTGAGTCTTATCCCTTTGAGAGACAATTAAATACTTTTATATGATTTTTAATACTCTAAAATCTAGACTATTAATTATTATAATTCATAATTATTTTTATTTAATTTTCAAGCATATAACATACCAACGAAAAAAATGATATGATAAGTTTCTATGGAACCCACGTTGTCATAATCATTATAGCACCAAAGGTTGCGTGCCAATTACGTTTGAAATTGAAGTAGAACATGGGTTCTATGTATAAGAAATGGTGCAACTACGCTTACCAAAAAAAAAAAACAAACAGAAATGGTGCAATTATAAACAGAAAAGGCCTAAGATCTGATTCAACTATGTAAAATGGTACAAAAATATGATTCGTTTATCTATTAGGTCTAAAATGCCACTTCCGTCTACCTATTAAGGTTATTTTATTTTTTTATTTAAGAAAAAAATTATATAATACCACAACTTGTCTTTATTAAATTACATAAAATCCCTATCATTTTTATTAATATTAACCAAATAAATAATGTATAATATCAATTTTTTGTCATTCTAAATTGATCTAATAAATAAAAAGAAAAATAATATAAATAGTCATTTTAAAAAAATTATTATATATACATAGCCGTATTAATTGGTTGTCAGATATAGCATATAAAATATTTGCTTTTATAATAGATTCTAATATATAAAAAAAATAATTATATATTAAATTCTCATACTTCTTATTTATTATCTATTTTTATGGAAGCCTTTATTCATTCATTTTTTATATATACTATATCAAAATTTTATGTTTTTTATTTTTATTGCCTGCTTTCACAATGCCTCCATAAAATATATGGTATATTTATATCATAAAAATTTATGATATATTTCTATATTATATAAATTATATTTATATCATAAAAATACATGATATAGTTATACCATATAAATTATATTTATGCCATAAGCATACATGGTATTTTAGATATGCAAAGTTTATACCATGTAATACTGAAAATATTTATTTATAATTAATAAAAAAAATTTAACAAGAAAAGTACTTCCAACATAATAATGAGATATACCATGAATATTTATCTTATAAATTATATAAAAAATATAATTATAATCTGACTTTGACATTAAGTATTTCCAATGTAATGATTTTTGTTCCATAAATATTTATCCATAAAAAATTATGATTAACCCATTACATTAGAATTTAAAATACACAATAATGAAATAATACTAGATGATTAACATACATGAAAATAAAATAAAACATACACGATCAAATAATGAAATACTTAGTTTATTTAAAAATATTTGAATTTTGAATATAAGAGAGAAATTTTTGAAAGCAAGAATTATCTTTTCCACTTTTAATTTGAAGATTGAAAATATATCTCTTAAATTAAGGTAAATTGATAATTAGTTATTGCACTAAATTAAGAATTATAATTATCTTTTATGATTTTTAAAATGGTTATATATGAAAAAAAATATTTTTGTAATATCAAAAAATTACTTATTTATGTAATTATGTTTTATGGATAGTCTTTTCATATAATTTGCCTAAATAAAAGGACAAATTAAGCTCAATAGGTAGATGAAAAAGACATTTTAGGCCCAATAGATATGTGAGAAAGGTATTTTAGGTCAAATAGATAGCCGAAAAGAACATTTTAGGCCCAATAGGTAGACAAATAATATTTTTACACTATTTTACATAGTTGAAGAATATTTTAGGCTCTTTTCCGTATAAGAAAAGATAAAGTTAAGTTTGTATCTTTTTACCATAAAGAAAATATAAACATAATACAATATATAATACTCTTTCCATTTCATAATCATTGAATTATTAAAGTATTTTTTAGTGTTCAAAATAATTGAATTGTTCACTATTCAAAATAGATATTAGAATTTTTTTTCAATATTACTCTTCATTAATTAACTTTTCAAGATTGAATTCCAAAGACTTAATTTCTTATTAATGAGATTTAACTTTTCATTGACCATAATACTTTATAATCCCCCGATTTCATAATAATTGACCTTCATTATTAACTTGTCACAATCACAATTATGATATTGTTAATCTTTATTTCATCGCTACACATCTCAACTACCAAGCTAAAAAAAAAAGGCAAGAAAAGAAGAAAATAAGTCATAAGGAGCAATTATCTACCACAATTTAGGTTTGAATCTTTCATCGGTTCTTACAATCTTACTTCAAATTGTATATGTGTATCACTATCTTCAATGAGATTCAAATTCAAATTGAAAATTGAATATTCATCGACATTGTAATCTACTTCAACATTGAGGTTAAGAAGCTCATTTGTATTATATTCAAATGGAATATTTAAATCAAATTATATTATAGCCACGTTAAGTTGACTAAGAATCATATTGAAGTAAAATTTTTTACAAAATAAATTTAGAGGGAAATTAAAAATTTAAATTTGGCTCTTTTTAAATTTTTAAGTTTTTTTACCTCCAAAAATTTATTACTAATTTTAAGATTGGTAGGAGTTAGGACAAAAAAATTTACCTCCAAAATGCTAAACGTATTTAGAGGGAGTAATATTTTAATAATTCTAAGAGTTTTTTTTTGGATTTTGTACTTGAAAATAAATGAATTAATTAAATGAGCATTGGGAGTTAGCATGATCATTACTAATGTATTGGAATTTGAAAAGGGTAAAAATAAAAAAAAAACATGTCTAGTTTATGGTTTTTTTTTTAAACATGTGTGTCATATTACAACAATTCAATTTTTGTACTTTTCAAGCTAAAGTAAAGTGCTTTTAAGCATTTTTTATTCTTGCCAAACACTTTCAATAATTAAAAAATACGTAAAAGTCAAAAATACTTGAAAATAAGTCATTCTAAACAACCTCCATGGAATGGAGGGAGTACAAGACAACTCAAGTATGCAACTGTGAAATAGAAAGCTCTAAATGACAAAATTACCCTTGAATCAAAAGTTATTTTCAGAAAGCACACATGTCCTCCATGACGTGTGCTTCCTATCCTCTTTGTTATATAGAGCAAGCAACACAAAACATAATTTGGGATACAAGGATATACATTCAGTATACAACAATATACAAAACTCTTTTTTTTTTTTAAGGATAATTATGGAAAATGACCATTCGGTCAAATTATTTACAAAAATATTGACATAATTTTACAAAAATTACATGAAATAGCCATTTTGCCATGCCGTCCGCTTCTTCTTCATCCACTAGGGGCTTCTTCTTACTTATTTCTCCTTCTCCGCCCCACCCTCCTCCTCCTTCTTCGTTGGTTTCTTTTTTCTAAAAAATTCGACATGACACATATTTGAATTGTTTTGAGTGAACAACATATCAGAAGACTCATAATACCAAGTGTCACACCCCTTTATCAACATCCAAAAAGATTCCATTTAAGGTTTGAAAGGGCTTTTATTAAAGTGACAAAAAATAAAAATTCATTTCGAAAAGGATTCATTATATTCCAAAACTCAGAGTCGCCACTTGGCATAAATCAGGTGTGCCAAGTCACCCGTGGATATCCTTTTTCAAAACGGCTTTGACTCTGTAACACTGATCCGCGAACAGAGATTCCGGCTAAGGAATTCTGTTGACCGAGGGGAAGGTGTTAGGCACCCCTCAATCCCGTGTTTCGACCACAATCGCTTGGTGGAGCATATCGGCTAATTTGACACTGTGAATGTATAAATCACATAAAACACACAAAACAATCAAGCAAACAAACAAAATAAAACAATCCAAAATTTAGCGTCCAGTCCAATTTATTACAAACCGAAATAAAAATACTGAAATGACCTATACTAGTCCTAAACTATGCTTTACCCGATGCCTTGGGCCTTGATCACGAACATCCTTCGCGTACAAAATTCTTCGAGGCATTCCCCGGTGAGTAAATACAAATGACCTCGGGGCATTCGCCGGCTAAATGAATACACTTTTCAAATGCGATAAAAAAAACATTCAACAAATATTCCAAGCATTCCCACAATCGAACAATTCTAAATTTGCCTACCCAAACCTACATTTGCCTATTCATTTCAACATAGCGTGATTCTGTCGTCTTCCGATAATATTCATGTTTATTCCGAATTCAACAATAATAAACCAAAATTAATTTAGATTCGCCCATTTTATTAATTTCTCAATTCCACCACCCCACCTAGCTTCGTTTCCATCAATTACACCAAACATTACTCCAATTCATACCACGTATCACCAAAATCACATCATCAAACACATAAAACATCATAACATCGACAAAATCCACCAACCATGATCACACCACACATAATCACAACAATTCAACCAATCAAGGCAAAGAAAAGAGAACGAGTTAAGAGAATGGACCTCAAAGGAACTTATTTTCGTTGATAATAAAGAATCCGAAACCGAAATCCTCAAATGGGAGCCTCAACAATGAACCAACTCGATACAAAACCCGAACTTAAGGTCCGATACAAATACTAAATCCACGAGACATTCGAATAGATAGAAATCTAACCCAAACCTGACCTAAATTAACCCGCGACCCCCCTCAAAAAATTCGATAGAAATTGAAACTGAGTGGAATCGAGCTCAGGCGAGTTGACGACATCAACACCAGCTGGGATAGACCGGATTCTGTCTAAGTATCGTCCCAATATCAAAAGAAATGAAGAATTTTTCAGTAAGTTTATGACTGATTCAACCCATTCCTGACGACGAACATGGATTCTGGTGTGGATATCGTCGAAAAACTCTAACCCGTCGATCTCTCTCTCTCTCTTCGTCACTCTCTCTGCTACTCTCTCTCTCTCTCGATTCTATGTGTGTGTGTGTGCGATTTATGGTTCTTGTTGTGCGTGGAGAAGAGCCGAAAAAGAAAGAAAAAAAATGGAGTTTTTTGATCGTGGGTCTCACTTCCCTGTCCGTGAATGTGTGTGTACAAGTGTCAATGGTGGGTGTTCATTTTGCAGTAAAAAAATGGAATTCGTGAAGATGAGTGCTCTGTGTGAGAAGAAGAAGAATAAGGAAAAGAAAAATGGCGTGAGGTAAATACTGAAGAAGAAGAAGAAAACTCCATCCCCCTTTTTTTTCTTATGATTTGCTATATATGTATGATAATTGTGGAGTCCATCTCTTAGTGGTGGGCCCCCCTCTTCCTTTTTGTTTATTATTGTGAGGATAAAAATGTGAGTGGGTAGGGAGGTGGAAGCTTTTGATTGAGTAGGTTGTTAGGATAAGATAAATTAGTTAGAGGTATTGGTTTTGTTTATTTTTTTTGTATTTTTGTGGGATATAATTACATGGGGTTGGACACATGGTAAGGTGAACTAAAAATGAATAAAATTAGACTTCGGGAGGGACAAAATTAGGTGTCTACATCATGCCCCCTTTGAATGTAAACACGAAGTGTTTTCAGACAAAGAAGTAGACAGCGAGACCAAATTTTGACCCGACCATTATTCAAAGAAAGAAACAGAAGGAAGAAGGACAATCGGGTCTTGACTTAAGACATCCTACCTACCCAAGTTATGAGAGAATCAAGTCACGAGTATTTTAAAGGATTGGAAAGAGATAGACTATACCGAGTTGGAGAGTCGAGTGAGGTTCCATCGAGGTTCCGGTCCACGGCTCTGTCATTACATTAAAAATGAAAATTACAAGTTAAAGCATAAATGAAATTACAAAAATCCTATTTATACAGCTTCTTTTGGACTCTTGACTTGAGTTTCATCACCCAATTCTTCAGGCGGGCTCCTGACTTGCTATTTCTTTAACTTGTTGCTTGCCTTTCAATTTCTTCATCCTGTTCTCTAGGCGGGTTCCTGACTTGCTATTTCATCAACTTGTTGCCATGCTTTCAAATTCTTCACCCTGTTCTGCAGGCGGGCTCCTGACTTGCTATTTTTTTCAATCTGTTTAACTTTCAATTTCTTCACCTTGTTGCTTAGTTTTCCATTTATTCTCCCTGTGCTTCGGGCAGGCTCCTGAAATCACATAAAAACTAAAAAGAAAATTATCTCAAACAAATATTATTATAAAGAGAAATTCCGTTTGCCAGAAAACTAAAGTTTCAAAAATAGAAATTAATTTTTTTTTCCAAGTTTATCATCAGAAGACTTTTGGAAAAGTCACATCATACCTACTTGCATATTGCAATGATGAATCAAGACTCTGACCAAGAAATACATCTCTTGAGAGTAAAATTGAATAACCAAGACTAGAAAGTGCATCTTCTAAGAATTAAAGTGAGGGATTCTAACTAGAAAGTGTGTCTTCTAAAGATACAAGTTTAAGTTAAAGGTGTGTCACCTGAAAAATGAAAACTAGCAAGGAAGTGCGTCTCCTAAGGATTAAGTGCAATACCTCGACTAGAAAGTGCATCTTCTAGGAATCAAGACTTAAGTTAGAAAGTGCATCACCTAAAAAGCAAAATTTGAATTTACATAATGTTGCTTGAATTATCAAAACAAGAAAGTGCATCTCCTTACCAATGCCGCTTGAATTACCAAAACAAGGAAGTGCGTCTCCTTACCAATGCTGCTTGAATTACTCAAACAAGGAAGTGCGTCTCCTCACAAATGTTTCTTGAATTAACCAAACAAGGAAGTGCATCTCCTTACAAATGTTTCATGAATTAACCAAACAAGGAAGTGCTTCTCCTTACAAATATTGCTCGAATTGCCTAAACAAGGAAGTGCGTTTTCTTACAAATGTTGCTTGAATTAACCAAACAAGGAAGTGCTTCTCCTTACCGACATTGCTTGAATTACCAAAACAATGAAGTGCGTCTCCTAACAAATGTCTCTTGAATTACTCAAACAAGGAGGTGCGTCTCCTCACAAATGTTTCTTGAATTAACCAAACAAGGAAGTGCATCTTCTTTGGAAGTGTGTCTCCTTATGATAGCGCTTGAATTACCAAAATAAGGAAGTGTGTCTCCTTACAAATGTCACTTGAATTATCCAAACAAGGAAGTGCGTCTCCTTACAAATGTAGATCAAATTACCAAACAAGGAAGTGCGTCTCCTTACAAATGTTGTTGGAATTATCCAAACAAGGAAATGCGTCTCTTTACAAATGTTGCTTGAATTTCCCAAACAAGGAAGTGCGTCTCCTTACAAATGTTGCTTGAATTACCCAAACAAGAAAGTGCGTCTCCTTATCGAATGTCGCTTGAATTACCCAAACAAGGAAGTGCGTCTCCTTACAAATATCGCTTGAATTACCAAACAAGGAAGTGTGTCTCCTTTGGAAGTGCGTCTCCTTATGATAGCGCTTGAATTAAGGAAGTGCAACTCCTTACAAATGTTGCTCGAATTTCCCAAACCAGGAAGTGCGTCTCCTTACAAATGTTTGCTTGAATTTTCTAAACAAGGAAGTGCATCTCCTTACAAATGTTGCTGGAATTACCCGAACAAGAAAGTGTGTCTCCTTACAAGTGCCAATTGAATTACCAAACAAGGAAGTGCGTCTCCTTACAAATGTCGATCGAATTACTAAATAAGGAAGTGCGTCTCCTAACAAATGTCTCTTGAAGTACTCAAATAAGGAAGTGCATCTCTTCACAAATGTTTCTTGAATTGCCCAAACAAGGAAGTACATCTCCTTACAAATATTGCTTGAATTAACTAAATAAGAAAGTGCGTCTCCTGCATTTGTGGAAGTGAGGTATTGCAACTTTTGATGTTTAGTCTTTGAAATCCTAGATTCGAAGGTAACATGTGTTCCTATTTCATACAAAGAAAACTTGTTAGTTTAAAAACATGGTGGTCGGTTTGTGGCTTTGTCTTTCGTGGCAATCGCTCTTGCCCCCGTCACATTAACCTTGCTTTCAACCATTAGCATATGTCATTGACTCGCTGCATCATTGATCCAAACACAGATTACTAAGAGTGACTTTGAAATAAATATAGTATCTCTGTTTTGTCATGCTTCTCAGATAAACCCTTTGAACCTTGGTCTTTCCATGAGTTCCCAGACTTGTCGGTTGACAAAACTTTTTTCATGCCTTATTTTGGCTCACAATCATATCTCTTTCATGTGTTGGCATTTTGTCTTGCTTTGTCCAATTGAAGAAGCTGGTAGCCATGTTTTGAGATCTTTTCTCACTTGTTTCGACATAGACTTGACTCAATAACAAGAGAAAAATGACAATGATTTTTATTTTGATAACTGACTCAAGAAAGATAAAAATGTAAAGAGGAAAGAAAAGACAATGAATGCCCCATTTGAAACAAAAAAATGAAAAATTTATCTAAAAATGACAGTCAACTCTAATGATTATGCCATGCATTTTGGATTAATCTACCTGATCTTTCTATCCACACTTTCTACCAGTTGTTGTTGGGTTAATGGCCTTGAAACTGAGTTGTTTCCTCAGGCCAATTACATTCGGAGACCTGATTCGGCTAGTGGCACCTTGAAGGGTTTTCGCCAACAAATCTCTCTTATTTTTCTCCCAGCTCACCATCATCTTATGGTGCCCGTAAGGGTTTTCACCGAGAAGACTTTCTCATTTTTATTTCTCTCCACTTATCATCGCCTTACGGTGCCTGTGAGGGTTTTCACCAATAAGACTCTCTCATTTTTATTTCTCTCTTGATTCCTTGTGCTGAGGAAGACAAGTAGTTCCCCAATACATCATCATATCCCTTGCATGCTTTGCCTTAACATACTTAAAGATTGATCCGAAGGTCTTTCTTTGGTTGTAACTTGGCTTTTGGATAGGTTTAAAAAGAAAAGGATGCCATGGGGCCCAAACAACACTTGAAATGGGTGGGACTTACAACTTTTGGAATTGACTCAAACAATGAGGATAAACTCATACCCCAGTTTTTTTTGACTGGGTGACGCTAAATTATTTATTTGGTTGGACCGAGCCCTTAGTAGGGCAGCCTACGTATCTCACCCCCGAGGGAGGAGAATCAGGTCATGCGTCGTTCTGGCAGCTTGTTCTTTTGATTTGATTTGATTTTTCTTTTTTTTTTTCTTTTATTCGCTCTTTTCACTTTGCGATTCTTTTTTCTAACTCTATTTTTCTTGACACTCGTTTTTTTTGGAAACGTTTTTGTCTCTTTTTGGTAACTTTTTGACTTTATCTTTTTACTCGACACTATTCTTTGAACTTTGCTTACTCTATCTTGATTCCAAAAGAGGGGTATGAAAGAAAATAAGACTAAGGCTTAAATGGGGTGAACAAAGGATGGCATAATGTTTGGATAGCAGAATGAAATGCCTTCATCATATCAATCCTTGAGAATGCAAGTACATAATATGCAATTGGAAGTGAGAGTTGAAGATCATTTGCGACATCTTTTTAAGCAAATTGAGTTTGTGCATCACTACTTCTTCTGTAAACTCCACCTTTGTTGTACATTCCTCACATCAAATGACTTATGCTTTCGTGGAGCTGCTTATCTTCTTATTTCTCTGGATATAGGGATCACAAGTCCACCATTTGACCTAATTGGGACTTGCTTTTCGATCGATGACCAAGTTCTTGTGATTCTCAAAATAATTGCCTTAACTTGTCACCAAATGTCTCAGCACTCTATCTATTTTCTCATATGCTCTCTTTTTTCTAACTTTAACCCTCTGATTCAATGTTCATGCTTAAACTGGATTTTAAGATCTGGCTGAAAATTTCACTAGCATGTCATATCACTAGAGTCAACACAAAATGTACTATGTAAAGAAAACAAACAAACAACACATATTTAAAACACAAAGGAAAATGAGACACTTCATTTAGTCGAAACAAAAGATAGAAGGGTTTGAACATAAACAACAAAAGAATAAAACAAGACAGATCCCGAACTACAACCCTGAAATAATTTGGAGAACAGAAAATAAAACAAAATAACCTACCAAACCCCTTCCTAGAAGGAGAGGGGTGACTTCTCAATTGCGCAGCCTGACATCTTAGCCACTGGTTTCCATATCAGCATGACTAGAGCTTCCCTCACTGTCAATGTTCTGCACCATGATTAATTTATCTTGAATCATCTTTTTAATTTCTCTTTTCAAAGCACAACAATCTTCAATACTGTGACCCTGAACATCAGAATTATATGTACATCGTACATTAGGATCAAAACTTCTTGAATGTGGGTCAGGAGTATACCCAAGGAGAGGAGTGATTATGCCCTGCTGTACCAATCTCTGGAATAAACTTGCATACGACTCTCCAATGGGTGTGAAGCTATCTCTCGACTTCTGTCTCATTTAATTATTTGGCTTAAATTGAAACCCAATCCTAGAAGGGCTTCGGTATGTATGTGGAGTTGGAGGATGACTCGGCAGAGTTGGCGCACGCCAGTGTGGGTAAGATGGAGGTTAAACATAAGGTTGTGCATTATACACTTGATATGGAGGTGGGGGAATGAGATATAATGGATTTTGGTAAAGATTCTGTGGAGCTTGGGCATAAACTTGGGTTTGAGCTCGTAGGTAACGATGGTGTGGTCCTCTTGCCCATGCTTGTTGTCCAACTGCAATGGCAAATGCATCTTCCTCATTCTTCTTTCCTCCCACACTTTCCGAACCTTTTTGAATTGCTTGAGTAGTCGCTTTCAATATTGCAAAACTCACAATGCGATCAGTCTTAATTCCATCCTCTATCATCTCCCCTATTTTGAGGACCTCAATAAATGGCTTGCCTAATGCAGGCAACAAGTGTTGATAATATGTTTTATCCTACGCTTGAATAAACGTCTCCACTATCTTACTTTCTTTCATTGGCGGTTTCACCCTAGCAGCTTGTTCACGCCATCTAAGCGCATACTCTCTGAAAGTTTCAGTACTCTTTTTCTTCATATTCGTTAAGGATTTCTCGTCAGGAATCAACTCCATATTGTATTGAAATTGTTGCATGAATTAATTTTCCAGGTCATCCCAGCTATTCCACTTGTCGATGTCTTGGTCAACAAACCATTCTGAAGCTAGACCTGAAAGAGTCTCACCAAAATATGCCATGAGTAATTCTTCCTTCCCTCCAGCGCCCTTAGCTGGTTGCAATAGCGTCTCAAATGTGCTACAGGATCGCCATGTCGATCATACTTCTCAAACTTTGGCATTTTAAAACCAAGAGGAAGATGTACACCTGGAAACATGCATAGATCTTTATACGAGACACTTTTGTACCCCCCAAGTCCTTACAAGTTTTTCATAGTCAGTTCCAAACTTCTCAATTTTCTGGCGATTTTCTCTTGTTCTTCTGTCATAACAGGCTTCTCAGTGTTAGGAGGAAATTCAGGCGGTTGAGGGCAATCGTAAGGACCAGTCGACTTAAATATGGGCTCGGGAGCGTAATGCTGATCATTAAAAATATTCAATACAGGGTCGGTTGTAGAGTGAGGAATCATAACCGTTGGATTGACATTAAAAGCATGAGCTTCAGAAGGGAGTGGGGCTGCAAAAACATAAATAGTAGGTGGAGCCAAGCATGTGGTAATTTTGTATTGAGGAGTGAGGAAATAAATTTTGGAAGTGTTTGGATACTGTTGCCCCGGAGTAGGTCCTGATGCATGTTGTGGCGTGTCGACCAAAATAGGAAATTGTGCATGTGATACTGGAGGCAAACTAGAAAGATATTCCAGATTATCTGTGGGAAATGGAGGAGGCGGTAACCCATTAGTCCAAGCTTGATGCATTTCTATCATTTGCTGCCTCAATTTCCGAATCTCTTCATTAGCTCCTACATTCTCATTCCCCAAACTCCCCATCTGATTAGTGACAACAAAATCGGTATCCTTGTTGGCCATAACTTTCTCTGTGACTTGGAGCAATATGGAGGACCAGCCAAAATGCCACAAACCAACCACCTTAAACTAGCTGGACAAGAGATAGCAAATGCATTAGAGTTTAACAATTTTTTAAAACCTCTTTTTTTTTGTCTTGAAAAAAATCACCGAACCCTAGGAGGGCGCCTACGTATCTCACCCCTGAAAGGGGAGAATCAGGTGTGCGTAGTTCGTGAAGTTTTGCCAAAATGGCCAATTAAACTCTTTTTTCTTTCTTGAAACAAAGTGTCAAAAGAATTGACGAATTTTTTTTTTTTAGGTTTAAATCTCTATACAAAATGAAACCTGTGATTACCAAAGAAAAAATCTTTTTGGTTTTCGATTTTTGAATTTCATGTGAAAATGAAACTTGAACCTATTAAAGGAAAATCTTTTTGTAGTTTTCTTTTAAAGACGTATATGAAACGCCTACTCTAAATGGATAGTGAAGAAGTATTTTTGGATTTTTCAAATAAGATCCCTGAACCAACAATAGGCTGCCTACGTATCTCACTCCCTAAAAAGGAGAATCAGGGGTGCGTAGTTAGTCTAGATTGGACAATTAATGATTAAATAACAGGCTAGACCCTGACTTAAGAGATACGACCAAAGACAGAAGATGAACCATGTTAATAAAATATTTTGAGTTTTTGTTTTGATACTTCACAGAAAAATGACATCAACAACTATGAAAGAAAAATCTTTTTGGTATTTTCATTATATGAAATGTAAAAAATTTTTAACATTTTTTTTTTGCATTTTTCTTTTATAAACACATCCTATGAATGAAAAAATCTTTTTGAAGTTTTCGAATTGTGAATGCATGCTAAACGAGACAAAGGAAAATCTTTTTGATGTTTTTGAGAAAATGAGTGCGAAAGGTAAAAAAGTCCTTTTGAATTTTGGAATTGTGAAAAATAAAAGCCATAAAAAACTCTAAAAACTACGAAACTCTTTTTTTTTTGTTTTTTTTCATTACCCACACATTTTACTTCTAACACATGTTTTTCTCAAATCAGTCCGTCAAATGACCACATTATCCTCAAAGAAGCAACATTTAGCACGTAGGGATGCTTTAGAGGTGAGTCTCCTACAAAGGACCAAGTGGACCCCGCTAGATCTCAATATGATGCACATAAGCATGACCTAAAGGCTGAACTACATTGGGGTTCACTAACAAGGCTGTTCGGGAGAGCGTATGGTTGATAGTGGCTGCGACAGCTTTTCACCTACTCCATAAGACCGACGGCTCCCCCCTAAAATAAGGGTGACTCAACTAGAGGTCGTGTACAACACGTGTACTACAGACTTGGTGCAAAAAAAAGGTCGGGGGGTAGACATATGATGCCAGATATAAAAACGGTAACACATAGGATAAATACTGTACACAAAGAGCACGAAAACATTCCATAATGATAAAACAATAACACAAAACAACACACAAAAAAATATTTATACACCTATAGTGCCAAACAAAGCCAATACAACTCCAAAATAAGCTCGGATTCTGAACAGTTCCCCAGCAGAGTCGCCAGAGTGGTCACACCCCTTTTTCAACATCCAAA
>NW_025851566.1:2141-3399 GCF_002878395.1 Capsicum annuum | reverse complement strand
GGCGTCGACCCTACCTTATGAGTACTCGGACTATGACAGTTCTGATGTACAGTCACTCACTTTTGACAGTTATACATTCTGAAAGATGATCTAGAATCGGAAACTAGAAAAAGTAGATGGAAATTGCAATAGGATTTTTGGTAGATGGAATACATTTGGTATACAGAACAGTGGAGAACCACTAATTAATGCTACAGCTGTTCAAAATAATTAAGTCAGCTCTTAATCATGCTAGGCTGTTTGGACTTTCGATTCCCTTATTTGTTTATTACAATTAGGTTGCCTAATATGCCATCTGTGCAGAACATCTAGCATTATAAATAGTAAAATACAGATCTGTATTATAGTATTCAGTTTAATATGACTTTTATAGTTGTAGTTTAATATAAGGCCAGCTCTGTTAATACAACCTGTGATGATCCCTTATTATTTATTTACTAGTAAATTTGTCTGCACTTGGGATAATCTTTAAATATAAAAATGGGAAAAGGCATTATTTCCACTCCAAACTATACTCGGAAAATCGAAGTCACATTTAAACTATACTAGTGACGTATTACACACCTAAACTATAAAAAAGTGAAATTATTTACATCCTAGATCTGACGTGGAAATAAAATTAAATTAAAAAAAAAAAAGCGCGTCTAAAGTCAAAATTATTGTTTAAAACCCCCCACCCCAGCACCCAGCCCTACACAGATTCTCTCTCCTTCAACCCCATTTTTAATTTTTTTCTATTTCTCTCTCAATCTTCTTTCTTCTTCATTTTTTTCAATTCACAACCACTCCTTGTGGTTGACGAAAATGATTTTTTCATAGTAATTTTTATAGAGAAAAAGAGAAGTTGAATCGTTGAATCGGCGTGTTGAAGTGAGAAGAAGGTTCACCGGACGTAGTTGAACTATTGTTTTCTAAATTCAATTCATCTTATTGATGTACTTTCAAATTAATCTGTTCATGGGAGAAGAAGTTCAATTCAATTTGGTGATACTTGTACTTTCAAAATTCTTTACTCATCTTGTTGAAAATCATTGAAATTAAAAAAAAAAAAAAAGTCGATCAAAATTTTTTTTTTTGATAAGACTTGTAAAGATTGGAGAAAACTTATTGGAGAAAAAGAAGAAGAATATGACATTGAATTTGAATGAAGTTGTTGCTTGAGTGTATTAATTTTATATCAACAATGGAAGAAGAAGATGTCATTATGGTCATTGGGAAATTGAAGAAAAAGAAGAAGATGGTTTTGGACATTGAAGAA
>NW_025851566.1:0-2041 GCF_002878395.1 Capsicum annuum | reverse complement strand
TAATTATTTAAATAAAAAAAATTATGAAGAAGAAAGAAAGAAAGAAAGAAAAAGGATTTAAATTAAAAAGAAGAAAGAAAAAAGAAGAATTTATGAAAATAATAAATTTATTATTTTTTCGGATGATGCTGACGTGGCGCTGATGTGGCGCTAATGTGGCAGCGCGTGTAAAACACCACACTACATGCAAGTGGTGTAATGCCTGACAGGGTGTAAAAAGTATTACTTTTTTATAGTTAAGGTGTGTAATAGGTCACTAATATAGTTTAGGTGTGGCTTAAACTTTTCGGGTATAGTTTGGGGGGGAAACGATGCCTTTTTCCTATAAAAATTAAAAGTATTGTACATTTCTTATTAAACTCTGTTTTGATGTACTTCCTCCGTCCATCTTTACTTGTTCAGTATACTAAAAATAATTGTTTAGTTTAAAAAATCAAGAGATAATTGCCATTTTGTTTCTTTTTTACCCTTGCTATTATGTACTATTCATTTCTCAACATTTAGATAACTTATAATTAGTAGGGGTGACATAGTAAATTACCCTTTTATTTATTGTTTCTTGGGGGCGTGCCAAGTCAAAGATTAATAAGTAAAGATGGATGGAGGGAGTAATACAAAGAAGAGAGATATACATCTAAGTGATTATCATATTATATATAAAAAACACCAAATACTAATTATTGGGGAGTATTTACATACATTTAGGACAGAAAAAATCGATGAGAGCATCATACATGCTAATTGTGTATGAAGTTCTATGCATATGCATACATACATGGAAAGTATTATTTACATCTAAAACAACTATTTACATATTGACAAAATGTGCTGCATTTTCCTCAGCATTTAGTGTCTAGCAATCTCTGACCAGAAATAGCTGTGAAATTAAAAAGTCGTGATGGTGCACATATCTGAAATAATAAAAGGAAACTTGTCTCATCAGTAATATCATAGTACTTGCCAACATCATAATAAGATAAAACTTATGGAGTCCAACTTTTCCAAATCCCATCTATGTGGAACTTAACATCCCGCCTCACGCCTAGGACTATACATGTGCTGCATGGATAATTTTAATATGGGACTCAATATCAATAACTCATAAATCTGGATGAGGTTGACTCTGATACCATATAAAGAAATTAGATCTTGAGTCTAACTCAATCCCAAAAGTTTGAAGGATTGCCCGAGTCCATATAAGAAGTCCAACTTTTGCTCATCTCACCGATGTGGAACTTAACAGGCTCAATTACTAAAAGTGATATGGTAATAATTTCATATTTAATATGTTGATTTAATAATTACCTGATAAATTGTTAAAGAATCAACTTGAGTTGGGTTAATGACCATAACTTTTTGGCTCAAATTTGACCACAATTACGAAAAGACTTACATAACTTTGTACACTACTTTCTTCAAATTTAGAATAGAAAGGACAAAAATGTCTAAAAACTTACTAATTTATAGTGTGAATAAGACTTTTTACTATTGTGGCCAAAAAAAAAATTTTCTATTATAAAAACCTACACCAAGATGGAAGAACCTTTCTCCAAGAAACTGAACGTCCTTTAATTGAAAGTCCTAGTGAGTGTGACCTTGATTTTCCCCCATTACTTGTTGGAATAATTATTGAAATGGAATTTGGAAATAGTCAAACTGGTGCCATCAGTGGAAAGATAGGGCCCTATTACTTCATCATCAACTGATATGTTAGTATTAATTATTAAAACAAATGTCCAGCAATTCTTGTTCAGTTTGATTCACTATACTAAAAACAAATATCTAGCAATACTTGTCTAGTTTGAAAAACTAATGAATAATTTATAGTTTGTTGTCATTTTACCTTGTTATTAATTACTATTCATTACTCAATATATTTTCCAAAATATTGAATTTATTATATTCAAAGAGTGATATAATAAAATTACTCATATTATTCACTATTTCTTAATTAAGTATATATCAAGTCAATAGTGAACAAATAAAGATGGACCGAGAAATCAAAACTTATTTATTTTGAGGATTTAGCAGTTAGAATGTT
>NW_025851565.1:0-1880 GCF_002878395.1 Capsicum annuum | reverse complement strand
AAAATTATAATTAGCAAAGGAGAAATGTATGTTGGAAAAGGCTATCTGACCGAAGGCCTTTATAAGATGAATGTAATGACTGTTGAAATAAATAGAAGTTTGAATTCTTCTTATTTTCTTGAGTCTTATAATTTATGACATGAACGTTTAGCCCATGTTAATTACAAAACGCTACGAAAACTAATTAACTTAGAAGTTTTGCCACACTTTGAGTGCAATAAATCAAAGTGTCAAACGTGTGTGGAATAGAAGTATGCAAAGCATCCTAATAAGTCCGTTGAAAGGAATTCCAATCCCTTTGATTTAATACACACTGCATTTGTGATATGAAGTCAACACTATCACGTGGTGGAAAAAAGTATTTCATGACTTTTATTGACGATTGCACTAGATATTGTTATGTCTACTTGCTAAATAGTAAGGATGAAGCAATAGATGCATTTAGGCAATATAAAACTGAAGTTGAAAATCAGTTAAACAAAAAGATCAAAATTATAAGAAGTGATAGGGGAGGAGAATATGAATCTCCCTTTGCACAAATATGTGTAGAGAATGGAATAATCCATCAAACTAAAACCCCATATTCACCTCAATCTAATGGAATTGCGGAAAGAAAAAACCAAACTTTGAAGGAAATATTGATTGTCTTACTTATAAGTTCTGGTTTACCATAAAACTTATGGGGGGAGGCTATCCTTAAGGCCAATCGTATACTCAACAGAGTTTCCCATAGTAAGACACAATCAATTCCTTACAAAAAATGGAAAGGAAGGAAACCCAACTTGAAATATTTCAAAGAGTGGGGTGTGTGTAATACCTCGATTGTTTCTTAAGCCTAAATCCATCTTTTGAGTGAATATGGATGACTTCTAAATTTATTGTTATTTATATCACATTGTATTTTCCTAAATTATACTCTCGATCATGTGGAGAATTGGATAAGCTTTCCATTGACATAAGATTCACTCGAATCAGACACCCGGTGAGGAAGTTAGAGCCATTTTGTAATTCCCCGAGACTCTAACCAATAGTGAAACCATGAATCAATATGTTGAGTAATAAATTATATTTATTTGGTTGTTGTTTAATCAAGTATGGTGTTTATTAAGACCTTAAAGATGTCTGAACGATTGGGCGAATGAAAACATTCCTTACCAATTGAGTTCTTGGGAAGGATATTGGTATAGTCAACTTCAAATGAGTATATCTCTCATTATAGTTGGAATTTTTGATCTCATAACCTATCAACAGATAGATAATTGAATTATCTTTTCAATGATACCAATTTTTCCAAAATTCAATATCGGAGCAAAGAGTTATGCCAATTTTACTCCAACATGGTCAAGCTGGAAAACACTGACGACGGTTCTGACGGGCTGTCACATTTCTGATGCCATTTCTGACGACGTCGTCACCTTATGATGATTTCTAACAATGTCGCCAGCCTTAGGCAGAAAATAAGAAAATCGACTCTTTTGTGACGATATTTTGTGACGGCCTATCACGGATATCATTAGTCATTTTTTTAGCAATTAAGGGGCATTTTTAAAAGGGTATTTTGGTCTTTTCCACCCATTTTGACCCTCTATATATATCCAAGTAAAGAAAAAAATTTTATTCTTCTTCCATTTCATCAAGAATACTAGGGTTTCTCTCTCAAAAATCCAATCCAAATTTCCCAAGAACATCAAGAATCCAATCATAGATTTTATAAATTGGTTCAAGATTCAAGGTACCCAAGTCAAAAGCATCAAGAACCCTAACTCAAGAAGTGGAAAAGGAGTCTATAACAAGTTTCTTCATTCAAATTCATAATCAAGGTATGTGGGGTTTGAACAAGAACACTTCTTTCGTTCTTGTGCCCAAAGATTTAATTTCTA
>NW_025851564.1:0-4644 GCF_002878395.1 Capsicum annuum | reverse complement strand
TTTGTAATTACACCGTGTATTTACCAACAATTCACAATTTCTCTTGCAAGTTGGAGAGTGTATTTGCTCCCTACCAATTACACCCAATTATCTGTTGACCAAGTAATTTCTTGGTCAACCAAATATGTCAACCTATATAATTAAATTCAATTACACCAAATTCAATTCCTCTGATGACTTTCCAAAAAGGCCCTAAGTTTTTTCTATTACATGGAGCAATGGAAAAGTGAGAATCATATTTCCATAGGTATATGTTGGGTATACGAACAAACAATCCTGCATTGATGGTTGAAAACTTCAAAAACTACATATAAGGTGTAACATCTTGTTGTGAGGTCTTATGAAGAAAATCATGTGGCCTTGACCCAAAATGAATAATACCAGATGATGTTCGATTTCATACTTGCTCCGTCGTTTTAATATATTACCCATAATTAATTAATATATGTCATTTATGTACTTAAAATTAGTAATATTTAATAAATAAAAAGTTAAATAGACATCTATGACATGTGTGCTTCAACTACTTTAACTGTAATTTTACTATATCTCCCCTAATTATTTATTATAAGTCAACTAAGTATTAAAAATTAATATTAAAAATTATTATAAAATCATCTAAGTATTAAAAAATTTATAATATTTAATGCTAAATTAACTTGACGTCTTATATGAGACCCACTTAATTTTTTTCACAAGTATTTTTTTATGGTAATTTTGTTATATCATTCTAATTAGTTATTAAATATAAATCATTTAATACATGTCTGTTTTGCTGTTTCAATCATGATTTTACGATATCACTCCTAATTAATTATTATGGTCATCTATGCATTGTGTCACTTAAATTGTATAGAAGAAAAAAATATTATAAATCACAATAATTAAAAAATAAAATTATTCAAAAAGTATAATTGACTATCAATATCACAAATTTTGAACAAGAAGAGTAATATATATTATTTGAAAATTATATAAAAAGTATTATAAATTACAATAACAACTTAAAATTTAAAAATAATTTAATATTTTATATATTTCAAGAAAATACGTAAAAAATACAATAAGTCACATTAATTAATAATTTGAAAAATTTAAAAGTCAGTCTGTCCGATTTGCCACAACTTCATTGGTCCTTTCCCTTGCCTTTATTTTTTTATCCAATTTAATTTATCTGTGTTTATTTTTTAAATTTTTTATATATTGTAAGAAAATACAAAATAAATCCTAAAACTCACAAGAATTAACAGATTAAAAAATTTAAAAGATATAAAATATTTGACTGACTCTTGAAGTTATATCAGTATCATTTAAATTGGAATAGAACAAAAGTATTACAAATCTCAGTAATTAAAAACTTAAATAATTTTGAAAATATAATTTTCTATTAACACCACAAAAGTTTGGATGAAAAGTGTAATATATATTATTTGAAAATTACATTAAAAATATTAAAATTATAATATTCAACAGCTTAAAATATCTAAAAAAGGACTAATCTGTTATATATTCCAAAAAAAAAAAATACATAAAAAATATTATAGATCACAATAATTAACAACTTAAAATTTTAAAACATATAAAATATTTGGTTGAATCTCGAAATTACGTCAGTGCTACTTAAATTGGAATAGTTAAAAATATAACTGACTATTAATGATGCAAAGTTTGGACAAGGAGAGTAACATGTATTATTTCAAAAATTACAATAAAAAATATTATAAATTAAATAGTAACCAACTTAAAATATCTAAAAAAAATATTTAATCTGTTATATACTTCAAAAAAAGACGTAAAAAATAAATATAAATCACAATAATTAACAGTTTTAAAAACTTAAAAGACATAAAATGTTTGATTGACTCTTGAAATTATTTGGTATAACATCTTTGGTTGACTGGCGAAATTAATTGTGGCACTTTGATGAAAACTTCGGACGAGGCAACTTCTTATATTTTTTTCCCTTTTACAATAACAATATCATTACAAATCTACCTAATTATCTTTATTATTTTCAGTTTTCTCACTATCAAGTCCGTGCTCCATATATATATCTATAATATATATCTATAATCTATAGTATATTTAAAGTGTGAAGACCCTTAGAAAAGTGATATGAACTTTTTGCCCTGCATTAAAAGACTCTTCTTTAGACAAAACTGTCTTTTCACTATTTTTTAAAATTTATTATTTAATTATTTTTAATTATATTAACCAGACTTCCTAAAATACATGAAAATCCTAAAATATATGGTAGGAGAATTAATTAATATTTTCCTTTCTATTAGACTTCTTAAAATGTATGAGACTCCTAAAATATATGGTAGGAGAATTAATTAATATTTTTTTTTACTGTTCAATTAGAAAAATACTCCTAAAATAGGACTTATTAAGGAAATACTCCTACAAATATTGATATGTACATTAAATTAGAGAAGAAACCGGTTTGCCTATTAGGAGAATATGATTGATGCTCATCTAACTTGATTCGATTGAATGTCTAGATTGGTGGATGCTTTGTTTTCTAACCCTCAACTTCTTTACTGTTTTTGTCAGCATAATAGAATTCAACATGTGTGTGTATATTATATCTTCTTTGTTTTCATTCAAAATTATTCTTTAGGGGTCAAAATTTTCAGTCAGACAAGAATTAGTTGTATCAAAATCGAAGTTTTGTGATCACTATTATATTATTTTTTTTATAATTTACTAGCCGTAGATGAATGTCGGTTGATTTTGAAGATTTTTTTGTGTAAAGGTTGGGTTTACTTATATTGTTTTGATATCTTTATTATTTTATTATTTTATTTTAATTTACAGATGCTAGATGAATGTGAGTCCACTTTGAAATTTTTTTTTTAGGTAAAGGTTAAGTTTAATTGTATTATTGTAATATCTCTATTAGTTTGTTATTTTGTGGTAGTTTACAGTTCATAGATGAATCTCTATCGACTTTGAGAAATTTTTTGTGTAACATTTAAGTTTAATTGTATAGTTTTGATATCACTTTTATCGTATTATTTTGTTATAGTTTACAAGTGATAGATAAATGTTGGTCGCCTTTGAGGAATTATTGTATGTAAAAGTTAGGTTTAGTTGTATTGTTTTGATATCTCTATTATCGTATTGTTTTGTTATTGTTTATAGGTGGTAGATGAGTGTCAGACGACTTTGAAAATTTTTTTGTGTGTAAAGATTAGATTAAATTGTATTATTTTGATGTCTCTATCATTTTATCATTTTATTGCAATTTACAGATGGTAGATAAATGTCAATCGATTTTTAAATTTTTTTGATAAAGGTTAGGTTTAATAAATAAATTCTCCATCCTTACATACTCAAAAGATATTAAATTTAATTATTATATTCATCTTTATTATTTAAACAAATATCCTATTTAGTGTATGTAATATTTAAACACATTAAAGTGAGGTACACGCGGAAAACACGTACACCTATATATATGTGTGTATGACGTATAACTAATCCATCTACACCATTTTACACAAAAATCAAATGAAGACAAAATAAGCATTGATTCTAATGTTAATTTAATAGAATAATGAATTTATCGAAAGAAATATATAGAGTTAAAATTTTAAAAGTGGGAGAGAAAAATTAATTGTGAAGACTAAGTAGCCGTTTGGCCATGAAAACTAAAATTTTTTGGAGTTGGAGTTGAAATTAGAGTTAGAGTTGTGTTTGACTATATCTTTTTTGAATTTTTTTTCTTTGACTTTTGAAAAAACTTTTTTAAATATGATTTTACACCCAACTTTTACAAACTATCAAAATTACCCAACTTTTTACAGATTATGCAAAAGGCATGCAACAAACAACAACATAACTATCCTAAGTAGCCGTTTGGCCATGAAAACTAAAATTTTCCGGAGTTGGAGTTGAAGTTGGAGTTGAAATTGGAGTTGGAGTTGTGTTTGACCATGTTTTTTTGAATTTTTTTTGACTTTTGAATTTTTTTTTAAATATGATTTTATGCCCCAACTTTTACAAACTATCAAAATCACCCAACTAAAATTTACCTACTAACGGGAAAAGAACACAATTAGTCACTTTTATAAAAAGAACTTACATATACATGGCCATATTTTATGAATTTCAATTATGACATATAATATTTACATTAGTAGTTATTTTCTCATATTTGAAAATTTTAAATATGGATGTTATATTAACAGATCACTGCTTCCTATTTTTTAGGTAACAAATATTATCTTTCAAACAAATTTATTTTTTTTGGAATTTATTTAATTTATTTCCTTTATTTTCCGTTCCTAAAAATAGGAAATAATGAGTTGTTATTAAATTTTAGGATGCCGCTAATTTATTTCTTTAATTTTCTTATACATGAAATATTTTACTGTGTGTGAATAAATTATTTCTATGTAAAACATACTTTGCATATTTATGGTATATTATATCATATACCATAAATATATAAATATGCTTAGTATGTTTCTTTATAATTTGTATATTTATATATGTGTGTATATGGTACATAAATGGTATAAACTTCATAAATAACATACTTTATATATTTATGTTATAAATATGCTTAGTATATTTCTTAATACTTTGTATATTTATATATGTGTGTATATGGTATATACATGTCACAAACTTTAT
>NW_025851563.1:774-1448 GCF_002878395.1 Capsicum annuum | reverse complement strand
TTTGTTCCTCCAAGGTGTACGTATTTTATTGGGTCTTTACTTTTTATATCGTTTATTTATTTATTAATTATTCTTTTTGTTACTAGTGGTATACTAGCTCTACCTTTTGCATATCTACAGTTTATTACATGTTCTTTTTGGCTTACTACATAGTATTCTTCTTTTCGTCTACTAAATATGTTTTTTATTATTGGTATTTTAAATATTTTTTCTGCACTTAAATTTAATTCTTTTCCTTTTATCTCATCAAATATATTATTATCAAATATTATTTTCTGATATATTCCTTCTTCATTTAAATATTATTCCTTTGTTATTATTTTTATTTCTTCTTGAGTCATTTGACTATCTAATTCACTATCTATTTCATTATCTGATTCATTTTTCGATATTTCATATATACTATCTTCACTTTCTAATTCGTAATCTATATAATCTATTTGCATATATTCTGCATTTTCTATATGTATTTCTGATATTTGTTTCTTTTTTGGGTCTTTAGGCATTTTACAATCTCTAGCTAAATGTCCTAGTTTTCCACAATTATAAAAAGTACATTCTTTTATAGATTTCTTTCTCCTATATGGTCTTTTATATTTAGAATTTTTTACATAATATCTTTTTTTTGGTTTCTTATACTTATATTTTGATTTTTTGTATTTCTTATATTTCTT
>NW_025851563.1:0-674 GCF_002878395.1 Capsicum annuum | reverse complement strand
TTTGTTCCTCCAAGGTGTACGTATTTTATTGGGTCTTTACTTTTTATATCGTTTATTTATTTATTAATTATTCTTTTTGTTACTAGTGGTATACTAGCTCTACCTTTTGCATATCTACAGTTTATTACATGTTCTTTTTGGCTTACTACATAGTATTCTTCTTTTCGTCTACTAAATATGTTTTTTATTATTGGTATTTTAAATATTTTTTCTGCACTTAAATTTAATTCTTTTCCTTTTATCTCATCAAATATATTATTATCAAATATTATTTTCTGATATATTCCTTCTTCATTTAAATATTATTCCTTTGTTATTATTTTTATTTCTTCTTGAGTCATTTGACTATCTAATTCACTATCTATTTCATTATCTGATTCATTTTTCGATATTTCATATATACTATCTTCACTTTCTAATTCGTAATCTATATAATCTATTTGCATATATTCTGCATTTTCTATATGTATTTCTGATATTTGTTTCTTTTTTGGGTCTTTAGGCATTTTACAATCTCTAGCTAAATGTCCTAGTTTTCCACAATTATAAAAAGTACATTCTTTTATAGATTTCTTTCTCCTATATGGTCTTTTATATTTAGAATTTTTTACATAATATCTTTTTTTTGGTTTCTTATACTTATATTTTGATTTTTTGTATTTCTTATATTTCTT
>NW_025851562.1:14476-32507 GCF_002878395.1 Capsicum annuum | reverse complement strand
GAACCACCCAGTCATATACCGCATCAGCAACCACGATTTGGTCCCTCAAGTCCTCCACTTTCACTACTCAGCTACACAACCCTTATTAAAGCCCAATTAGATAATTATCATGCATCCCCATTCATTTAACCATGATACACATTTAGGAATACATCATTGGTATCATCATAACAACTACACTTGAAAGGTAACATCAACATGCCGAAAAAACTTCATTATTTAGGGAAATTAACGGCCCCTTGGCTCAATAATACATTATCTTGGAGAATTACACAACCCATAAGGTTCAATTCAAAATCATTAAGCTTCAATAACCTTTCACATCATGCACTAATTCAAGAGTAGTTCAATGTGCATATTTTTCATACTCAAAACCGATTTCACAATATAGGGTTGAGGTCATAACAACTTCAAAAGTCACAAATTGGGGAAAATCACAATCCCCTAGTTTATTCACCATACCCATGCACCCCATAAGTTCAAAACCAAAATTAAAGCATGAATAGTCATAGGTAAACCATGGGAAACATTGTTCAACAACAAACATTAGAAACCCTCAACCCATGTTTCAAAACAAACATCTATACCATATGAACAACACTTTAAAACATATGCTTATAGAAAATTAGCATTTAAGGAGGAGTAAAATGTCTGAAATACTAGGTTTCACAAAAGAATTCAACCCTTGAGCCCTTTGATGACCTACTTCTTGAAAACCCTAAGTATCTTACTTGAGAGGATTCAGACAGAATAAAGAGAGTCTTTGATGTGTTAAAGTGTTGAAAGAATACCCCAAAGGCGTTTTATGGATGTGGGGTATAAATGATTAAAGTGGGAAATGTCCAAAGTGCGCTCAACTTAAAACCTAGAAAAGTATAACAGTGACTATGGATCACATGATAACTCGTAACAACACCTTACGACTCGTTACCACGAGTTGTAACCAAGGTAGTGTCAGGGGGCACCCATACTGTTGACCCTACAACTTACATTATATGACTCATAGGGTGTAAGTCGTATCAAAGACAGAACCACTTTGGCCTTCAAATGGTCATCCTACGATTTGCACCAAATGACTTATAACAAGTCCTCATAACTTATATAGCAAGACAGTCGTACTTAGAGAAAAACTTAGCTACACACACAGTGTTTAGGCTACAATTGGGTCCTTGGGACCCGTTAAGACTCCTTATGACTAGTAAAGAGAAGTCCTATTCAGGGCAGTGAGGAAAAAAATTAAAAAAATTTCAAGGACCAAAATCTGAGGTGTTATATTCTCCCATTTAGGATCATTTGTCCTAGAATGATGGGTAATGGCATACATTAGCACGATTTGACACAGAAACACTCCCAGACTTACCTTTAACAAAGACAAAAAACAAAGACATCAAGGAATTCACAATTTCCTTTAACAATCCCTGAAAACAAAGATGCTAAGGAATACACATACCTTAAGCACGATTATTTGGAGCGAAGAACATGAATGGGTACTTAGACTTCATGTCCTCTTCATCTTCCTAAGTAGCTTCCTCAAACTTTTGGTTCCCCCAAAGAACCTTTACCAAAGCCCCTTCCTTTGTCCACAATTGGAGGACTTGGCGATCCAAGACTGGAACCTCCTCATAAGACAAGGAATTCGAAATGACCATACCTTCTAAAGGAACAACCAACGAAGGATCACCCACACACTTCCTCAACATCGAAACATAGAAGACCAGATGAATAGAGCTCAAGCTAGGAGGCAATTTCAAATCATATGCGACATTGCCAACCCTCTTCAAAACCAAATATAGACCAACATAACGGGGACTAAGCTTCCCCTTCATCCCAAACAGCATCACTCCTTTCATGGGAGACATCTTCAAGAACACCCAATCACCAGCATTAAATTCTAATTCCCTTCGCCTCACATTCGCATAGGACTTTTAACGACTTAGGGTGGTCTTAAGCCTATCCCGAATCACCTTCACCTTCTCCATGGCTTGGTGAACTAAATGAGGGCCAAATAATTTATTTTCACAAACCTCAAACAACCCAATAGCAGACCTAAACCCTCCTACCATACAAAGCCACAAACGAAGCCATACTAATACTAGAATTATAACTGTTGTTGTAGGCAAATTCTATGAGAGGTAAGTGGTAAACCCAACTCCCACCATAATCAAATACACAAGCCCAAAGCATATATTCCAAGGCCCAAATTGTCCTTTCCTCTTGCCCATCTGTCTATGGGTGGAAAACGGTACTAAGGGTTACTTTAGCCCCAAAACCTCATTGGAACGACCTCCAAAAGTGAGATGAGAACTGAGTACCTCGATAAAAATGATAGAAACTGGTGCACCATGCAACTTCACTATCTCTTGGATATAAAACTTCGCATAGTCCTTAATAGAAAAAATTGTCCTTACTGGCAATGAATAAGCAGACTTAAGTCATCCTACCCACGATGATCCAAATCGAATCAAATTGCTGATGAGACTGCAAAAGACCGATAACAAAATTCATATTAATTATTTACCATTTCTATACCGGCGGCTCAATTTCTTAAGTCAACCCACCAGGCCTCTAGTGCTCCACCTTCACTTGCTAACACACCATGCACTTAGCCACCAAATTGGCTACATCCCACTTCATATTATTACACCAATAAATCTCCTTGAGATCATGATACATTTTCATTGAACCAGGATGAACCATATAACTTGACTCGTGAGCTTCAACCAAGATTCTTTCCCATAAGCTATCAACATCGAGAATACATAAACTACCTTAGTACCTCAAGGCAACATCATCACCAATCTCAAAAACCATCACCTTCTGCCTACCCACATCATTCTTGATTTGCATCAAGATAGGGTCCAACACTTGCTTCTCTTTCACCTTTTCATCAAGAGATGACTTCGCCACCACCTAAACAATCAAACTACCATCTTCGAAATCTAACAGACGGACTCCTATATTAGCCAAATAGTAAATATCCTTCACCAAATCTCACTTCTCCTCGTCCATATGAGACAAGATTCCCATAGACAACCTGCTAAGAGCATTAACAACCATATTAGCTTTACTTGGGTGATAGTGGAGGCTTATGTCATAGTCCTTTAGCAACTAAGCCACCTCTTTTTCCTGAGATTTCGCTCTTTCTTAGTGAACACGTATTGCAAGCTCTTATGATCAGAATAATATCTACATAGACCCCATACAAATAATGTCGCCAGATTTTTAATGCAAACACCACAGCTAACAATTCCAAACCATCACTTGGATAATTCTTCTCATGAACTTTCAGTTGTATAGAAGCACACGCAACCATCTTGCCATGCTGCATCGACACACAGCCTAGTCCCACCCGGGATGCATCACAATAGACCACAAAACCATCAGTACCCTCAGGTAGAGTTAAGATCGGAGCTTAAGTTAACTTATCCTTCAACTTCTCAAAACTACCCTTACAAGCATCAGACCATAGGAACTTCACCTTCTTCTGAGTCAACTTAGTCAATGAGCAGCTATAGAAGAGAAACTTTCAACAAACATCCTATAATAACAGGCTAAACACAAAAAGTCAAAATATCGATTGGAGTCTTGGGTCTAGGCCACTTCTTAACCACCGCAACTTTCTGTGGATCCACCATGATCCCTTCACTAAAAACATGACCCAGATAAGTCACAATATTTAACTAGAACTCACACTTTGAGAACATCACATATAACCGTTGATCTTTAAAGGTTTGCAACACAAGGCAGAGGTGATAGACTTGATCTGCCTCACTCTTCAAATACACCAAAATATCATTAATAAAGACAATGACAAACAAGTACAAAAACTGATGGAAAACCCAATTTATAAAATCCATAAATTCCACCGGTTAATTAGTCAAACCAAAAAAAAATCAACAAAAACTCAAAATAAGCATACCAGGTTTAGAAAGCAGTCTTAGGGATATCCGCCTCTCTAATTTTCATCTAATGGTACCCAGACGAAAGATCAATCTTAGAAAAGTACTTAGCACCCTGAAGCTGATCAAAGAGATCTTCAATCCTCGGAAGGGAATAATTATTTTCATGGTCACCTTATTTAATTGGTTGTATTCTATACACATCTGAAGGAACCATTCTTTTTATGCACGAAGAGAACCTTAGCACCCAACGGAGACACACTAGGGCGGATAAAATAGTTATACAAAAGATCTTTCAACTTCTCCTTGAGTTTATTCAACTCGGGCGGAGCCATTCTATAACAAAGGATATAAATAGGACGAGTGTCTGGAAGAAGATCAATCCCAAAATCAATTTTCCTATCGGGAGGAATACCAAGAAGACCATTAGGGAACACCTTATGAAATTCACAGACCACAGAGACGGTCTACAAAGAAGGACCTTAGGATCTAGAATCCTTAATATGCACTAAGTGATAAAGGCACACTTTAGAAAACAATTTTTAGGCTCTAAGCTACAAAATGAAGTACTAGGGAACTACCTTCCCACTCGACCATCGGCGTATTAGGGAAGTAGAAGCTGACCCTTTGGGTCTGACAATCAAGAGATGCATAGCACAAAAACAACCAATCCATCCCAAAAATCACATCAAAATTCTAACATGTCCAACTTTATTAGATCCATCAAGGTATCCCTACCACAAATCGACATCACACAACCCCTATAGACCCTTCTAGCCACAATGGTGTCACCCACTGGGATGGACATAGATAAGCAATTCAGAATACACTTATGATTAAAACCAAAATCAATAGCCACGTAAGGGGTCACATAAAAGAGGGTACACTCGGGATCAAGTAGACAATATACATCACGAGAGAAAAGTGTGAGCATACCAGTAACAACACCGAGGGACGTCTCAAAATCCTGGAGGGTGGGAAAAGAGTACAAACAATTCCGTCTAGTGCTAGAGCAAGAAGCAGAAGTATCACTCTTTGGCGTAGGAGCTAATAGGGTAGCAACAGGGATCTTAATTGCTGTAGAAGCAACCATAGAAGGACAGTCCAGCTGCATATGGACAATCTGACAATATTTGAAACACTTGTTCCTCCCCTCTTCACAAACACCATGATGCACCTGGCCACAAAATCTATAGGGGGATATGATGGAGTGAATTGAGCATCGCTAGCCTGAGACTGGGCGTCTGGTGCTCTAAACCCATTATCATACTAAGAATGACGATCACCCGATGGCTTTGGATAAGGAGAACTAGCCGTAGAGTAGGAACTAGAATTCCCCCACTTCTTCTTAAACCATTTTCCACCATCTCTACCACTCTATTGCTGGCCTCCACCCTGATTTGAGTAGTGAAACTTCTTACTTTGCCTTTCACTCATCTCTGCTTGCTTCTTCTTTTACTTTTCTAGTTGTTGCTTTTACACCACAAGTCTAGAGATGTACATATTCTTGTTCAACTATATCTTTGTTCAATAAGGCAACCTTACTCTCCAAGATCAACTCACGGGATAACCCAAATGTAAACTTCCTCATTTTAGCCTTCGTGCTAGACACCAATTCCAGAGCATATCGTGACAGCTGATGGAACTTCAAGGCATACTTCTTTACTATCATCCTTCTTTGTTTCAAGTTCAAGAATTCCTCAGCCCTCGCCTCCCTCAACTCATAAGGAAAGAAGAGATCAAGAAAAGCACTAGAGAAGTCGTCCCACAAAGTGGACTCAGTATCATTACCCCTAGACTGATCCTATTCCTCATACCACTGATATGTCACATCCTTTAACTTACAGGAAACACACTCTACACCCTCCACATCGGTAGCATGCATCACATGGAAAATCTTTTCCATCTTATTAATGAAATTTTGAGGATCTTTCTAACCTTAAGAACTAGTGAAAGTCAAAGGACAGCCTCATAAATTTGCCAACTTAAGTAACCTCAGAAGATGGAAATACAGAGAGGCCACCAACTGGGTAAGCAAATGAATCGACTGGCAAAACTCAACAGTAGACACATCAGCTTGAGGTGCTCAAGAAGGGATAGGGGGAATCCGTTGAGTTCCATTAAGGAATTCAGAAGTAGCGACTCTATACCTGGGCTGAACCCTAAGAGTAGGATGAGCTTTGTCCACATTATCCTCGGACGGGATGGAAGAGTTTCCCCTAGCATCAGATCTTCTAGGAGGCATGATTTGAAACGTGAACATGCAGGAATTAGAGGAGATTTCAAAACCTTAGAATAGCTTGAAATAAAACAAGGGAAACATTCCTAAACATCTCGTAGCTTCTTCATTATAAGTGTGGTGTGCTACATAGCAATAAAAGAGACTACTTGACACGGCTTTATGGACACCCAATAACACCAAACCTAGGCTCTGATATAAACTTTTTCATGATCCAAAGCAGGGCCTAGCCCTGATGTATATCTGTAGTCCTACATGGATTGGAGACCACCCCCTGTACCTAACCAAGTGAACACAACATCCCCAATGTTGGATGAATTTCAAACATATAACAAGATAGAATAAGAATAAGCTTAGTAAAATTTAAATCATTTCTATAACCGACAACTGATAACTAGCAAAACAACCTACCAATATCACCCATATCCACAGTAATCCTACAAAGTCTTCTAACAAAAGAATTAAAAACCAGTCTTGGTTGGGACAAGTTTCTGACTCTAACAATAACAATGATAATGTTAATCATAATGAATGCTCTCAATTCAAATCTATAATAAGAACTGATGAAATGTCTAAGCCCTCCAAAGAACGGAGTCTCACCACTTTACCACAACAAACCGATGCATCGAGTTGATCCATCTAACTTTGCGCTGGAAAGGTAGAAGTATCTTCGATGCTTGCATCGTGTGGGGATACAACGTCTGGAGACGATTAGTGGGTTGAGAACTAGCATATAATTCAGGAATAAGGATAACATAATGTCGTGATCAACATTTCAAAATCATTCAAATCCAATGAACATAATCAAATGCATATACATATATACATCTCATGTCAGGGTAGGGAACAAGGCTTAACATGCACTTTAAAACTTAGCCTGCATTGTGTAGCTTAACTGCCAAAACATAAGAAGGCCCCTACGGGTTATATCAGCCCAACTCTCCCCAAGCTAATAGGGCCAGAGCGTATGGCTGCACGAACCAGAGAGTATACATATGCACTATAGGGGACTCGAACCTCTTTCATACCAAAGTGACACAAGCACCCAATCATGTAATATAATATAGGGGACTCAAACCTCCCAATCATGTGATTAATAATAAAGGGGACTCAAATAGCCCGGTCATATAGACCCCCACATCGGCAACCGTGATTTCTAGTGTTGGTCCCTTGGGACCTTCACTTTCACGACTCAGCTACACAACCCTCATTAAAGCCTAATTAAAATAATTATCACACATTCCCATTCATTGAACCATGATACACATTTAGACATACATTATTGGTATCGTCATACAAACTACACTTGAGAGGTAACATCAACATGCCGAAACAACTTTATTATTTGGGGAAATTCATGGCCCCTTGGTTCAAATATACATTAGCTTGGGGAATTACACAATCCATAAGGTTCAATTCGAAATCATTATGCTTTAGTAACCTTTTACATCATGCAATAATTCAACTGTAGTTAAATGTGCATATTTTTCATACTCAAAAACGATTTCATAATATGGGGTTGAGGTCATAACCACTTCAAAATTTACAAGCTAAGGAAAATAACCATCCTCTAGTTTATTCACCATACCCCCATGCACCCAACAAGTTCAAAACAAAAATTAAAGCATGAATAGTCATAGGTAAACTATGGGAAACATTGTTAAGCAATAAGCATTTGAAACCCTCAACCCATGTTTCAAAACCAACATCAATACCATATGAACAACACTTTAAAACATATGCTTTTATCAAATTAGCATTTAAGGAAGAGTAACATGCCTAAAATACAAAGTTTCACAAAAAGAATTCAACCCTTGAGCCTTCGGATAACCTACTTCTTTGAAACCCTAAGTATCTTGTTTGAGAGGCTTCAGAGAGAATAAAAGGAGTCTTTCATGTGTTAAAGTATGGAAAAAATTCCCCAAAGGTGTTTTATGAACGTATTTAAGTAGTTAAAGTGGGAAATGTCCAAAATGCCCTCAACTTAAAAGCTAGAAAAGTATCTCCAATAACTACGGGTCACACGACGACTCATAACAACACCTTACGACTCATCACCACAAGTTATAACCAAGAAAGTGTTAGAGGGCACCCATACTATTGATCTTACAACTTACATCATATGACTTGTATCGTGACCCTACAACTCGTAAGGTTCAAGTCGTATCCAAGACAGAACCACTTGAGCCTTATATTAGTCATCCTATGATTAGCACCAAATGACTCATAACAAGTCCTCACGACTCGTAGTGATCCACTCGTACTCAAAGAACTTAACCCCACACACACTATTTAGGCTACAATTGGGTCCCAGAACCCATAAAGACTCCATACGACTCATAAGGAGGAGTCTTAGCCAGGGTAGTGAGAATAAAATTTAAGAAATTTTCTAGGACCAAAATCCAGGTGTTACAAAACTAGTCCTACGAAGACTTTGAATGAATTGGTATCTCACCAAATGGTTTCTAAAGGAAACTTATCAGTGAAAGATGTGCAATCCCACTAAATAGAAGATATGGAAGAGGATGACAACCAATTGACTAAAGAACAGATTTTGAAGGAAACTGGTTTGTCGCCTAAAACAAACAGAAATAAGAACAAAAGTAAGAACAAGGTGGAATCAAGAGTTAACAGAGTGAATCCCAAATGAAGTTTCAAATCCAATACAAAATAAATTTAATACCTTTATTTTGGAATGTGAAATCTGTAAGAACACGAAATTCTTTTCATAGAATTCAAATTTTACATAGACATCACAAATTTTCAATTATTGCTTCGATGGAGCCTTTTCAAGGTATTAATCAAATTTAAAGGTATAGGAGAAAGCTTGGGATGCATATACAAATTATAATCTCAATGGGAAAATCTGGATTTTCATTCAAGATTAGATTAAGGTTACAATTATTTCTCATACTAAATAACAATTATCTATTCTCCAAGAGTTTCAAGAATCCGATCTAGAATCCGATCTTCAACTGGTAACTACTGTAGTATATACAATGTGTGATGCTCAAGATAGAATTAATCTGTGGGAATATATATATTCTATATATATGAATAATAATCATCCATCGTTAGTAGGGGTGATTTTAATGTCATCCTTAGTGATGAGGAGAAGATAGGGGGCCTCCCTATTTATCCACAAGAATATGAAGACTTTGCTTTCTGTATAAATTCCATGATCTCATGGATTTTAAATTCAAAGGTAGCCTATTTCTTGGTTGAATAGTAGGATTGATAATGAATGAATCTTTAAGAGATTGGACAGCATTCTTGGAAATCAGGAATATCTTGGCATGTTTGGTTCTGTTGAAATGGAACATTTAGCCAGAACAAGGCCAGACCATGCTCCTTAATTATTATCTTGTGGAAATTAGTCCAATGACTACAATACACATTTTAGGTTTCTTAATTTCTGGACAGAGAAGGATGATTTTCAATAAGTTGTTCAAGAAAGCTAAAATTTAGTTGAAGAAGATGATATTTTTATCAGCCTAAAGCAAAAGCTAAAGCTAAAGAAGACCAAAACTGTTCTATCTAGATAGAGTAAGGGAGGTTTTGGTAATATCTTTAAAAAAATTGCTAATCTAGGAGGAAACTATTAAACTAAAGGAGCAGCTTTTTAAGGAAAACCCTAATACTGGGAATAGAATGGTCCTTCAAAAAGCACAAGCAGAATTAAAAAGGTATATTCATTTTGAAGAAGAATTCTAGTAATAAAAAGCTAGGATTCAATGGTTTTCTGAAGGTGAAAAGAATACTAAATTTTTTCACAACTTGGTCAAAGGTAGAAGGAAAAGGTTAGTCATTCAGAAGATTAAAAGGGTTGATGGACAATGGATTGAACATGCTGATCAGGTTGCAATTTAGGCTGTGAATTTTTTTGAAGACCAATTTATAGGAGAAAACACTGACTCTAAGTTATCTTGGCTGAAACATGTTCCACAGTTAGTTTCATAAGACATTAATGTTGTGATTAATGTTCTTCCATCAATGAAAGATGTTAAAATAGTAGTTTTTAAATTAAATGGTAAAAGTGCTTGTGGCCTAGATTGTTTTACAGGGAATTTTTTCCAGAAATGCTGGGATATTGTTAGTACAGATGTGTGGAAGGTAGTGAAAGCTTTTTTTAAGGGTTTTACTCTTGCCAAAATCAATTACTCATACTAATTTGGTTCTCTTACAAAAAAAAATATAGTATAATCTTTTTCTTATATGAGACCAATTAGTTTGAGAAATTTCTTTAATTAAGAGATTACTAGGGTTCTGCATGACATAATTGAAGGGGTTCTACCTAGAATTATTTCTAGAAATCAATCTATATTTGTGAAAGGCAAAAGTATCACTGAAAATATGCTCCTTGCTCAAGAAATTATTTGACATTAAACTAAGAGGAAAACCTTCCAATGTAGTGATTAAATTAGACATGCCTAAGGCATATGATAGTGTAGAATGGAAATTTCTTCTAAGGGTCTTGGAGAAGTTGGGTTTTGATTCTAATGTAGTGGATAAAATATGGAGACTTTTGGCTAATAATTGGTATTCTGTTTCGATTAATGGTCAAGCACGTGGTTTTTTCCATTCTACTAGAGGAGTGAAGCAGGGGGATCCCCCTATCCCCTGCTTTGTTCATTCTGGCTGCAGAAGTATTGTCCAGGGCTCTGAGTTCTCTATTTTTTGAACTTGGTTATACATGTTATGGGAGGCCTAAATGGTGAAAAAATATTAATCATATGGCTTATGCAGAAGATACAATAATTTTTGTTTCCGAAGAATTCTTTGCAGATGATGATGATGATCCTTAGGGAATATTAAAAGAAATTTCCTAATTAATCAATAAGGAAAAGAGTTTTTTATGTCTATCATAAAACTACTCACTCTAACATCAAGAGAGTGGAGGAAATTATTGTGTTTTCCAAAGGTAATTTTCCTTTAATTTATCTTGGTTGTCCTATTGGTCATGCCAAAAAGAAGAAAGTTCATTTTGCTGAATTATTGAAAAAAGTGCATTACAAACTTCAGGCATGGAAAGGGAAGATTTTATCCTTTAGTGGTAAGGCAGTTTTAATTCAGAATATCCTGACCAGTATTTCTATTTATTTACTTTTTGCCATCACAACTCAAAAATGTGTTCAGTAAGATTTGCATAAATTAATTGCAAGGTTTCTATGGAATTTTAAAGAGGTAGGTAGAAACAGACACTAGGTGGCTTGGAATGATATTTGTAGTCCTAAAGAGGAAGGATTTTGGGTTTTCAGTCAATGTTTGATGTTTGTAGGGCTCTTTTTGCAAAGCATTGGTGGATTTTCAGGACTCAAAATACTTTATGGACTAACTTTATGTGGAATAAGTATTGGAATAAAGTGAAACCTCAAATGGTTTAATAGAAGGGTGGTTCTTTAATTTTGAAACATATGTTGGGGGCTACAGATGCTTTTGATCAACAAATATGGTGGGAACCCAAAGTGGGTCATTCAGGTGTGTTGTTTGAAAACTGGACACAATTGGGTGCCCTTCATTTTTATTTACCTATTGACAGGCCTAGGGACTATCACATTGAAGATGATTCTCAATTATGTTCAGTGGATGGATGAGATATTGGTATACTACAACATAATTTTGGTGATAAAGTATGTGAATATGTTGTAGATAATATTCAGAGTGCTACACACTCAGATTGTTGGGATAAAGCTTGGTGGATGCGACAACCTCTGGAAAATTTACAATTAAATCTGCTTGGGAAGGCATAAGGAACAAGGAGTGCACTATTCAGAACTCAAAAGACATATGGTTAACTATGATAACTTTTGAAGTATCTTTTTTTTATTTGGAGACTGTGGAAGAACATAATTCCTATACGTAAGGTACTTATCAGGAATAGAATTTATGACAATATAGTGTGTTGTTGTTGTGGAGAAGAAGTTCAGGAAATAGTTGTTGTTGTGGAGAAGAAGTTCAGGAAATAGTTGAACACATTTTTATGCAGTGCCAGTTTTGTAAGGATCTATGGGAGTACTTTACTTCAATAGCAGGTGTTTCTAGCCCATTTTATAGCTCAGAGATGGTGTTTTTAAATGGTGGAAGGCCAACACTAGCTCTAAGCTCATGCCAATTTTTAAAGTTGTCCCTATGCTTATTCAATGGCAAATCTGGAAAGGAGAAACTTCATCAAGCATCGTGCTAAAACATCTTTTGTTTGTATGAAGATAGGGATCACAAGGAATTTGTCTTACTTAGCCAAGATGATATATCCATGGCTTAAAAATATCCCAAATTCCTGGGTGGGATTATTGACTTTTTAAAATGAATATAAGCCTAGAATAAGAAGTATAATTATGAAGTGGAAGTTGCCTAATACTTAGCATTATAAGTGTAATTCAGATGGAGCTGTAAAAGGCAACCTTGGCCCAAGTTCAGCTGGTTTTTGTATTATAGATCTTAATGGTGATTTTGTGTTTACGGAAACCAGAAGAATTGCTGACACATCTAACTTGTTGAAGTAGTGGCTATAAGACTGAGATTAGAACACTTTGTAACTAATAATCTATTTCTTGAGAGTTTGGAAACAGATTCACTATTAGTTCACAGGTTCTTGACTGGATGATGGGAAGTCCCTTGTTGTATTTCGAATGAAATAGGGAGAATTGTTGAGTTGATGAAGGGGAAAGAGGTTGCGGTTGAACACACATTCAGAGAAGGGAATCAAATGGCAAATTTTTTAGCTAACCATGTTTTCTATTTTACAGGTACTGAGTTAATCAAGTTTTATAGTTTTCAAGAATTACCAAGAGGAGCTAAGATCATATTAAAATCGGACAAAGATCAGGTTTTGAATCATAGACTGAAAAAGATACAGAATGAAGACTTCGTTGTTGATTAAACGACATCAAACATGATTAAGTCAGTTCAGAGACAGCACAGTTCAATATTCATTAATAAGTTTTTCAAAAATATCAGTACAAGGGATAAAATATACCAACAGAAGGGAATTACTGATACAAGTAAATGTACCCACAAAGCATTGAAAAAATCACATCATCAAGTACATTTCAACAATAATCAACATGCAGTAATTAGGGGAGAACAAATTCAGGTCTACACACCTGCTGCAGAGACGATTAAGGTCAGACATCGATGGATTGTTGATTTTACTCTCTTAGGCAATGGTATTAGCTTAAAAGTAAGCTCAATCTGTCAAGAAGTTAAAATTGATAAGAAATTGATAGTTACTTCCAAATTGTACAGCAACTGAAAAGGAAAATTACTCATCTTGTTGATTTGTACAAGTCGGAATCGAGTTGATGGAAGAAGTCTTCACTTGGGTTAATTTCATAACGTTTGTGAGAATATTGAATGTCATAGATAAAAATGCCCAATCTCAAATCATTCTTCTGATTTTGAAGATCTGGAACACGAGGATGTTTTCAATTTCCATCTGTAGCTTAGGAAAATCTCGAATTGTGTCTTGGGATTAGGTGTCAAACGGGCGTATTCTATTTCATTTGGATGGGTTAAATATGGATGACTAAAAATTATTTAGATACTAATTTGCCCATATAAATATAGGAAAATATGAAGTTATGGAGTGAGTAAAAATGGTTTAAACCCATTTAACTCCTAAGTTAAAAATTTTAAACTTCTATATCTTATCGGGTTTGTTTGGTATTAATGGAAAATGTTTTCCTTTTTGATTGACTTAAAGATTTTAAAAAATATTTTTTAAATTAATTTAGTTTCTTTAAAAATGAGGAGAAAAAAGGAAAATATTTTTCAAAACTTTCTTTCAACCTCCTTCTTAAATTAAAATATTTATACAACTCTCACAATCACTCATTCCTACTCCAATCTTCAATCTCCCATCCTACCTCCACCCCTACCCCCACCCTATCCCTATTACCCCTATTAAAAAATATATTTTAATTTTTTTCTTAGCTCACCTTTACACAAAACCCTACTTCCTTCCCCTTTCCAAAAACAAAAAAAATAATTTAAAAAAAAAAATCAAATATTTTTCTTACCTCTTTGGCCAACCTCCTCCCCTTAAAAAAAAATACAATAACAATAACAAACTCAGTGTATTTCCACATAGTGAGGTCTGGGGAGGATAAGATGTATGCAGTCCATACCTCTACCTCTAAAGAAGTAGAAAGGTTGTTTCCGATAAACCTCCGGTTCAAGACACGGAATACTAAACAAATTCATAGTAAAGTATGGAACAAGATGGCATGACATAAATACGACACCCACAAGTAATAGTAAATAGAGAAAAGTAAACAGATTCGTAATAAAGCATGAAACAAGGTATCATAACAAGAATAATACCCCCACCAAGTAATTTCCTATACTAGCGACCCAAACTGACCCTAGCCTTCTGCCCTACTTCGCGCCTTCCAGATCTTCCTATCTAGGGTCATGTCCTCAGTGAGCTGTAACTGCTCCATGTCCCGCCTAATCACCTCTCCCCAGTACTTCTTCGGCCTACCCTTACCCCGCCTAAAACCATCCAAAGCTAGCCTCTCACACATACGAACCGAATCATCCATGCCCCTCCTCATCACGTGTCCAAACCATCTCAATCGAATTTTCCGCATCTTATTCTTCACCGGAGTCACACCAACCTTCTCCCTGATAGTCTCATTCCAAACTCTATCCCCCCTAATTAGCCCACACATCTAACGCAACATTTGCATTTCCGCCACCTTCATTTTTTGAATGTGGGAGTTCTTAACTGGCCAACACTCCGCTCCATACAATATGGTCGGACGGACTGCTACCCTGTAGAATTTGCCTTTAAGCTTGGGTGGCACCTTCTTATCACACAACACCCCCGAAGCGAGCTTCCACTCCATCCATCCCGCCCAAATACGGTGCGAGACATCCTCGTCAATCTCACCGTTACCCTGAATCACGGATCCGAGATACTTGAAACTATCCCTCTTACATACCACCTGTGATTCCAACTTCACTACCACCTCATTCTCCAGCCTCACGTCATTAAACTTGCATTCCAAATACTCTGTCTTGCTCCTACTCAACCCGAACCCTTTAGACTCAAGAGTTTGTCTCCACACCTCTAATTTATCATTCACACCCCCCGCGTCTCATCAATCAAAACTACATCATCTGCCAAAAGCATATACCAATGCACCTCTCCTTGAATATGTCGCGTCAACACATCCATCACCAAAGCAAACAAAAAGGGACTAAGAGTAGATCCCTGATGTAATCATGTCAAGATAGTGAAATGCTCTGAGTCTCCTCCCACCGTCTTCACCTGAGTTTTAGCTCCATCATACATGTCCTTAATTGCTCTGATATATGCCACCGGGACTCCACTCACCTCCAAGCATCTCCAAAGCACCTCCTTGGGGACTTTGTCGTATGCCTTATCCAAGACGATAAACACCATGTGCAGGTCCTTCTTCCTTTCCCTATACTGTTCCACCAGCCTCCGTACCAGGTGAATTGCCTCCGTCGTCGAGCGGCCAAACATAAATCCAAACTGATTCTCCGAAATAGACACTATCCGTCTCAGTCTCACCTCGACCACTCTCTCCCAAATCTTCATAGAGTGACTCAATAACTTAATACCCCTATAGTTATTGCAACTCTGAATGTCACCCTTGTTCTTATAAAGAGGGATCATAGTACTCCACCTCCAAGCCTCGGGCATTTTTGTCGTCTTGGAAATTCTATTAAACAATCCAGTCAATCACCTTAAACCAGCCTCGCCAGAAAACTTCCAAAAATCCACAGGTATCTCATCAGGCCCTGTCGCCCTACCCCTTCGCATCCTGCGAACAGCCTCTCTAACCTCCTCTACCTTAAAACTTCTACAATAACTAAAATCCCGACACTCCTCTGAGTGCTCCAGCTCTCCTAACACAATAGCTCTATCCCCTTCGCCATTAAGAGCCTATGGAAATTCGACTGCCATTTATTCTTAATGTGGCCATCCTCCACCAACACTGTACCATCCTCCCCCTTAATGCACTTCACCTGATCGAGGTCACGACCCTTCCTCTCCCTAGCCTTAGTGAGACTAAACAACTTTTTTCCCCTTCTTTCTCCTGTAACCCCGTATACAAGCTCTCAAATGCTGTCGTCTTAGCCGCCGTAACTGCTAACTTAGCCTCTTTCCTAGCTAACTTATACTCTTTTCTGTTTACCCGCTTCTCTTCTTCATCCTTACTCTCAACTAACTTAGCATACGCCTCTTTCTTGGCCTCCACTTTCTTCTTAACCTCTTCATTCCACCACCAATCCCCCGATGATGCCCGGCCCGGCCCCTAGAAACACCCAACACCTCACTAGCATTCTCCCTAATGCACCTAGCCACCCTATCCCACATACTATTCACTTCCCCCCTACACTCCCACACCCCCATTCCCGCCAACTTTTCCCCTATTTCCTACGCATTCACTGGCATCAAGTCACCCCACTTAATTTTAGATCTACACTCCTCACCCTTTCTCTTCCTATCCTTCTTTATACCCATATCCATAATCAAGAGCCTATACTGGGTCGAAAGATTCTCATTCGGGATGACCTTACAGTCCTTACACAACACCCTATCCCCTTTCCTAAGCAACAAACCCTTTAAAACAAAAATTTAATTTTTTTTTACTACCCATATTCAAAAAATATATTTCAATTTTTTTCTACCTGACTCATACTCCTCTACCCTTACCCCTACCCCTACCCCTACCCCCCACCTCGTACTAGCCCCCAATCTCTGCCTACCCCCCACCCCCACAAAAAAAATATTTTTTAAAATATTAAAATTATTTTCTTACCCACCCTTACTACCTATTTTGACAACCCCGTCATTGCCGTCGACAGTCGATGTCGCGTGCAACCATTGTCATTACGCCAACGGTGATGACTCAGCGAAGTCGATATTTATGGTTATTTTATTCGTGTTGAATTAATTATATTTAAGAATGAAAATAGGTTTGAAAAAAGATTATTTTCTATAAAAATCACCAATTTTAAATGCTCACTACTTTAGTCTTCAAAATCGAAATAAAAATACGAAATAACCGAACCGAATTTGTAAGAATCGAATCAAACCGAAATAATTTTGTTTGGATATGATTGTCATTTTCATCAATCCGGAAATAAAAAAAATGTACCGATATTCAACAATCAAACCGTACAAACCGAATGCACCCCTAAATATAAGTAAGAAATAACTTATTTTTTTAGAAAATATTTCTCCTACTTCATATCGAAACACCCCAAAAAATATTTTTTGAGATCAAAAAATATTTTTCTAAAATGTATTTTTACACTTTAGCTAAAGATTAAAATGTATTTTTTGAAAAATATTTTTTCATTCACCACCAAACATTACAAACTATTTTCCGAAAAATATTTTCCATCCACCAACCAAACACAAGAAAACAAGTAAGAAATCTACTTATTTTTCAAGAAAACATTTTTTAGGAAAACATTTTTCATGAAAAATATTTTCCTTCATACCAAACACACCAACTTGACTTTTTTTTCTATTTTTTTTTTTAGTTTTTTCTTTTTAATTTTTTTTGTCTCTCTTCTATATGTAACCCCTAGTTTTTTTTTTCTTCATTTTTTTGTCATTTCTTTTTCTTTTCTCTCTCTTCTATCTCTATCCTCTGCCCTTTATTCTCTTTCTTTTTCCTTTTTTTCCTTTTCCTTTTTAGTCTTTTTTTTTTTTTTACTTTTTTGTTTTACTTCTTTCTCATTTTTTCTTTTTTGGTTGTATTTTATGTTTTATATATATTTTTTATTTTTGTAGAATATTGTTAAGTCGAGTACAAATTATGGATGATGACTAAAATATCGTAACCACTCAGTATATTTAGTTTCACCATCATTTTTTTTCTTTTTCCTTTTCTCCTTTTTCATTATT
>NW_025851562.1:0-14376 GCF_002878395.1 Capsicum annuum | reverse complement strand
TTTTTTTTTTTAGTTTTTTCTTTTTAATTTTTTTTGTCTCTCTTCTATATGTAACCCCTAGTTTTTTTTTTCTTCATTTTTTTGTCATTTCTTTTTCTTTTCTCTCTCTTCTATCTCTATCCTCTGCCCTTTTTTCTCTTTCTTTTTCCTTTTTTTCCTTTTCCTTTTTAGTCTTTTTTTTTTTTTTACTTTTTTGTTTTACTTCTTTCTCATTTTTTCTTTTTTGGTTGTATTTTATGTTTTATATATATTTTTTATTTTTGTAGAATATTGTTAAGTCGAGTACAAATTATGGATGATGACTAAAATATCGTAACCACTCAGTATATTTAGTTTCACCATCATTTTTTTTCTTTTTCCTTTTCTCCTTTTTCATTATTTTTTCTTTTTGAATTTTTTGTATTTTTTTCTTCAATTCTTTCTTTACGCTTTTTTCTCTCTTGTCTCTTTAACTTCTACCTCTCTTTCTACTTTTTTTTTTCTATTTTTGGTTTTTTTTTATGATAACGAAAATACCATAAGCGCATATTGCTTTATATTCGCCCAACATTTATAATTCGAGGGCTATGTGGATCCTCAGCCATATATATTTTAGTCTAAAAAAATATAATTAATTCATATACTTTTTTTTTTGTTTTCATCCGGTGTACGGTACCCGCATTGGAGCCCCGACTAATTCGGATCGGGCGTTGTAGGGCCCATTAAGGTGGCAGCACTCCCAACAGAGTTTTCTCCATAACCAGGGTTGTACCCTCGACCTCTGGTTAAGGATGGAGCAACCTCATCCACTGCACCACAACCCATATTGATTTTAATTCATATACTTATTTGTATATAAATACAAATGATAAATTGCACATATTGACAACTAAACTATTCACATACAAATAATAAATTTATTTAAAATATATAATATGATACAAATAAATTTAAAGTAAAAAAATATAAAATGCAATGACAAAAAAATGAGAAAAAGAATATAAAAAATAAGAAAAATGAAAAAAATGACGAACCAAGAATGAAAAAGGGAGAAACGAAAATACAAAAAAAATAAAATACAAAGAAATAAAATTAAAAATGAAAAAAAATGATGAAAAAGAAAAAAGAAAAAAAGTGTAAGAAACGAGTAAAAAATAAGTGGAAAAAATGAAAAAGAAAAAAAGTAAATTAAAGGAAAAAATAAAGAAAAAAATAGTAAATTAAAGGAAAAAAAAGAAAAAAAAAAGAAAAAAAAAAGAAACAAATGATAGGAAAAAATAATAATAAAGGAGTAAGACTATGGATTATATTTAATTGATAAGAGATGTTATGAATTATATAGGCTAAATGGGATAATTAGAAGCTTATATTTATTAACCCATGTAGGTCTCAAACGAATACGAATGATAAAATAAAAATGAGAAAGGGAAAAGCGAAAAAAAAGAATACAAAGAAAAAATAAAAAAAATAGATGAAAAATGAGAAAGAAAAAAAAGAAATTATAAGGAATGAGTAAAAAAAAAAGAAGAAAAAAGAAAAAAAGTAAATTAAAGGAAAAAAGAAAGAAAAAAAGAATAAGAAAAGAAACTAGAAAAGAAAAAAAACTGAAACTTTAAGCATAGGTGGGTGATCTCTGTGTTTAAATGGATATTCATATTTTACTTATCTTGTCCATATTTGTACGAGCTTTTAAAATGAGTTGAAGTTCATATTTACCCATTTGAAATATGAGTGATCCAATTCACTAAATATGGGTTAAATAGACTCTTTTTGCAAATATAGGCTGAAATTGTCACCCCAACTTTGGATGAAGATGAAAATGGAGCAATTCAGCTACCATATCCTTTTTAGGTTTTTTGAATTTTGACCTCTCTTTATATTTTAGAGAACTCTCTAGATTTATTGCTTTTTCTTATTTTTGGGTCGATCAGATACCCGAGTGTGGGTATCAGGCTAGACCTTTCTGTACAATATGTAATCTTGTTTATTAATAAATGACCAAATGGACACTTTGAGTTAAAAAAAATAAAACATCGAGTACTCAGTAGGCATACGACTGAGCTAGATCATGATATGGATATTATAAAATGCAAGATAATATAACTAAGTCAAGGTAAAGTCAAACCTGTATCAACTTTAACATCGTTGTACATAAATAATCAAATAACAGGAATAATAACATAATATAATGGATCAAACATATGCAAATATAACTACAAAATTGGCGCCCATAAGCGAATAGGTGCGAAAAAGTAAATAACCAACATAGGCCCCCATAAGCCTAAAGAGTACAATCAAGTAAAGCATAAACTAAACCACCGTCATCTACCAACTTTCATCATATGACTAGAATTTATCCATCCCATACAACACTATAGTTGATTTCCCATTTTCGAACATGAGCCGATATACATATCTTAACATCACACTTTATTACCGGATTTGAACTGTTATCATATAATCAATATCATACATAATACCGAACTCAAACCAGTAATGTATTACCAATATCATAATCATTATTCGAACTCGAATCGGTATATATATCTTGAATATCATAATCACTATTCGGACTTGAATAGGTATATATATATATATGTATATATATATATATCATTAATATCATAATCATTATTCGAACTCGAACCGGTATGTATATATCATTAATATAGAAGACAAAATCATCACCATCAGGTTTAACCAGAATTAGCATCAACTCCTAATATCAAAACATAATGCCCATTAAGTATCAAGCTTTATTAAGCCTCATATTAATCTTTTCAAGGTATATCACAAGTGTATAAAGATCAAACAAACTATCTTAAGTCTCTCCCTAAGGCAGGCCGGAGGATCCCATTTATAATCCCTGAAATTCATTTTGAAGGCAATTCTACTTAGGACTAGACTAAGGTATCTAAAATCTATTTTTAGAATCTAACTAAGCCACAATCAACCCTATGTTAAAGTTTTTCCTAAAACATGAGCAACTAAATAAATTATGCCTAAATTATGGTTTTCGAATGGCCTAAAAGGTCCGACTAAACCAAGTATTGCAAATTCCAGCATCAACACCTAAAGCCCATCCCAAATTTAACACGATATCAAAAACAAACTATGAATGAGCTCAATCTAAGAAGTGGGAAAACCTAGCCTACATGGATGTCGAAGAAATCTCAAAGAATATGCAAAATCATTGACTTTCCCTTCTGAGAGGCTTCTGAAAGGTGCCATGCTATCAAAATCACAATCTAATAATCACAATGAGAATAATGCTACTGATATTGAACCATTGTGCTTTAGGACTAAAAATACTCAAAAATCTCATGTGGATTCTACTTACGGAAATAACATATCCAAATTCAACTGACATTCTCTTATTCTCAAGGAGTAATTACCATAAAAAATGGATGAAATTTGAGCTACATTGGTGCTAAAATCAAGACACCAAGTTCTAGGAATTTTTGAAAATAAATGAGAAAATTCACCATGAATGAGAAGGAATCTTACCTCAAATTCATAGAAAAATCACGAAATAATCGTTACCCAAGCTCCCAAAATCACCCACATTCTAATCCTAAGCTAATCCACTCTTTAGGATTTTCATCTCTTAAGAATGGATGATGAATGGGCAAAAATAGGTTATAAGGGGGATATTTATATCCTTCCAAATTGTTCGAATATATGAATTGTAACCCGACCCTCACGATTGTGGCATCTGTTGGTTTGCCAAGTGAGTCACTATCACAAAATGGCACCGCAATCATGACACTTGGTATCTTGCCAAGGGTATAATGATCGTGACCCCTGGCATATCTATCAGCGAGTGCACCAGATGCAATTGAGACTTGGAATTTTCCAAGTCTCCGCCAACCCCTTGGGATTCATTCAAAATCTCGTGCACACAAACGAACTTGCTACCCTATCAAATTTGACGTTCCAGACTCAATGGTTCATTTGAAATTTTCATCGGAGGTTGTTTAGACAAAAGTTGGTCCCACACCCATATTTTATTTTCTTAACTTTTCGACCAATAGGTCAAAATAAGCTCGGGTACCTTGAGACCCAAACCAAGAGTCTGCCTAGACTAAAATTAATATTTTGATGCGGTTAGAATAGTCAGAATTGGCATACGAGGTCATTTGATTAATTCTTTTGCCCAGTGGATATTCAGAACCAGTAAAAAATTTAAAACAAGGAATTATCTCTATAAACCAAGTGAATTGCGTGATAACCAAACTGTCAGTCACAGCAAGTCATAAATGACTTAGGGCAGCTACAGGAATACTCTAATAGTGAAAATAAGTGGAAATAGGGAAAATAACTTCCAGTACTATTCTAGTATCAACTACTAAAAGGAATTTTGTTTGCAAAAGTCAAGGATTATTATGTACCTAAATTCTCGAACAGGTGAGGATACTGGGTTCGTATCTCTCTCTTGATCTCCCTAGTAGCCTCCTTTACTGGGAGGTGCCTCCACTGAACTATAACTACAGGGATCTCTATAGTGCGCAACCGCCTAATATCACTAGACAAAATAATCACGGGCTCCTCCATAAAGGTCAACCACTCATCTAACTAGACTGAGTCCTATCTAAGAACATGAGATGGATTAATCATATATCGACTCAACATAAAAACATGGAAAACCATATGGACAGTAGAAAAATGGAGGTAAGGCTAACTCCTAAGCCACCACACCAACTGCGTGAAGAATCTTAAAGGGTCCAATATATCTAGGTCTAAGATTTCCTTTCTATCCAAACCTTATCACACCCTTCATGAGTGAAACATGAGGAAATACCCAATCACCAACCCCAAATATCAATGCACAAAGTCTACGTTCTGCATAAGCCTTCTGCCTACTCTATGCTGCTCTCAACCTATCTAATATTAACCTGACTCCATCCAGTGACTCCTAAAGTAAGTCAGTACCACGAGGTATAACCTTAGAAATCTCAAACCATCCAATCGAGGAACGACAACACCTACTATATGAAGCCTCAAAAGGAACCTTCTTAATACTTGAATGATAACTTGTATTATAAGCAAACTCTACCAAGGATATGTGCTCTTCCCACTAGTCTCCAAAATCCATAACACTTGCTTGGAGCGTATCCTCAAGAACCTAAATAGTTTGATTTGACTGGCCATCGGTCTACAAATGGAAGGCTATACTAAGGTGCACCTGAGTATCTAACTCATCCTAAAAAAACTCTTCTAAAGCTAAAAGTAAACATGAAACCCCAGTCTAAAATGATAGATATAGGCACACCATGCAAACAGACTATCTCACGCACATAGAGATGGGATAACCTCTCAACATAAAAGGACATCTGAATAGGAATGAAATGTGCCAATTGGTCAACCAATCTAGAATGACCCAAATACCGTCGGACCAACAGGAAGTGTAAGGCAACCCAATAATAAAATCTATGGTGATTCACACCTACTTTCATTTGAGAATAGGCAATCTCTTAATCAAACCATCCGATCGCTGATGCTCAGCCTTCACCTACAAACAACATAGGCAATGAACTACAAAGTTTGCCATATATCTCTTCATGCCACTCCACCAATAATATTGTCTAAAATCTCTATACATCTTGGTTGTACCCGGATAAATGGAATATCTAGATTTATGAGCCTCATACAAAATCAGCTGAATCAATTTATTGATCTTTGGAACACAAATATAGCTATCAAATCTCAATATACCCTTAGAATCTATGGTAGGCCTCTTGGACTCACTGCCCAAGACCTGATTATGAAGAAAGCAAAACTATTATCCTTAAACCAATGATCTCGAATATACTTAAATATTGAGGACCTAGCCTCAACACTAGCGAGACTTTTTCTAGCATCTAAAATATCAAGTCGCACCATTATTTTGGTTAAGGATTGAATGTATCATGCCAACAATCTCTAAGTAGCTGAAATACAAGACAAAGTACCCTTACTCACTACATTCTAAGTTAAGGAATCTTCTACCATATTTGCCTTGCCTGGATGATACAAGGTGGTGATATCATAATCTTTAAGTAACTCCATCTATTTACGCTGCCTATCATTAAACTCCCTCTAGGTTATAAGATACTGAATAATGTGATATTCTATGAAAATCTCACAATGCACATAATAGAGATAATGCCTCCAAATATTAAACATGAAAACTACCACAACCAAATCTAAATCATGAGTGGGGTAGTTGTGTTCGTGAACCTGTAATACCCCGAGACTCTAACCAATAGTACAACCATGAATCAAGCTCATGAGAAATAAATTATAATGTTTTGGGTTGTTTTATGATCAAGGATGGTGTGTATTAATGTCTTAAATATGTCCTAACGATTGGGTGAATTAAAACATTCCTTACCGATTGAATTCTTGGGAAGGATATTGGTATAGTCAACTTCAAATGAGAATATCTCTCATTATACTTGCAACTTTTGAGCTCATGACCTATCAAAAGATAGATAATTGAAGTATCTTTCCAACGATACCAATTTTGCCAAAATCCAATACCAGAGCAAAGAGTTATACCCATTTTACTCTAGTATGTCAATCTGGAAAAGGGTGACGACGTTTCTGACGGCCTGTCACGTTTCTGACGACATTTCTGACGACGTTGTCACATTTTTGATGACATTTTTGATGACATCGTCTGCCTTAGGTAGAACATCATAAAATTTGACCCTTTTGTGACGACATTTTGTGATGGCCTATCACGGGTCTGACGGCCTGTCACGGATGTCGTTAGCTATTTTTTTCAACAATTTAGAGACGTTTTTGCAAGGGTATTTTGGTATTTTCCCATATTTTGAAGGCCTCTATAAATATGAGAATCCTATCCAAACCCTAATTCCATCATTTTCTCTTCCAATTCTCTTGAGACAATATATTTAGGGTTATATCAAGAACATAAATCTTCTAAGAATCATCCATAATTCTTCAAAATTTCTTCAAGAACCAAGTTCCTCATAGTGTGGGATTCAAGAATTATTTATTTCAAGTGTGGATAAAGTCTCAAGCACTAAAGTTCATCTAATTTCAAAGATTAAGGTATGTGGGGTTTTGAACAAGAACACTTCTTTCGTTCTTGTGCCCAAAAATTTAATTTCTATTGAATTTCATGAATTTTGCAAAGTGAGTTTACACCCAAATTACTTTATCAAGGATTTATGAGATTTGAGCTATACAAGATTGACACATATGACTACTTCATTGTCTTATTTTTTAAATTAAGAATTTATGTCATGAGTTGTATATTGTTATCATGAAATGATAATTTCTAAGTGATTTATAATAAGTGTCATGATTTATGTTTTTCCATGAGAACTTTGTCTATTGAATATATATTATTATTGATCTTGAGAGTCAAGAACGAGTTTTATGATGTTTTCTGGAAGATTTGATACTTGATATGATTTGATAAGCAAGTGTACTTGATGATGAGAAAGATTTTTTTGAGATTTAGTCGAGTTAGGAATCCATAAGTTGATTATGATTTACAAGTAAGATATATATTTATATTTTGGTCTTCATGATAAATCCTTGAGTTGATTAAGGTGAATTTCCTAACGCGTTTTGAGCTTAAGTCTGGGAGTAGTATTTAGCACCGAGTGGGAAGTATGGGTTCAGTGCATCCTACTTCCCTAGAACTACGTGCCACCGTAGGATTAAGATTAAGGGCCAAAGGCCAAGACAGTTATCACTAAAGTTAAGGTTCTACTCCGATGGTAAGGATAGAATATCTCTCCCCAACGTGGGCAAGACGTTAGATCCATGTAATCTCACATATTTTATATTGGTTATAAAAACTCCCAAGTCCATAATAGTCCAAGTTTCATGAGTTATCGAGTCATTCTAAGTCATGAGTCAAAGAGTTTGAGTTGAGTCCAATGGTTTGTGAGATTTATGAAGCATGTGTTATTATTGATGATTTATGAAAAATATGTTTTAGGTAACTCAAGCGAAGAGAGTCATTATTGTCAGCAGGCATGATTTTCATATACATTTATGATATTATTTAAATATTGCCTGCACCCTTACATACTCAGTACATTCCCAAGTACTGATTCTCATACTCTTCTATGTTCTATATTTTCTCATGATGTTGGTTCAGGTGCTCAGTCTCAAAAGCGACAGTGATCTTCGAGTACCTCCATCTACATTCATACAGTTGGTAAGTCCTTATAGTTCGAGGACCTATGTCCCCGATTTTGTCTTGATAGTAGATGGTTATTTATTTCCAATTCAATACGGGCCAGTTGGGGATCTATCCCAATGGCTCCTTAGTCTTATATAGTAGAGGCTTTGTCAGACTAGAGTACCAGTATATACAAAACTTCAGTATTTTAATTGTACAGGATAGTATTTCTTTGTATTCCAGTATGTTCATGACATGATTATTCTTCATTATTACAACTTTATTATTGTCATAGTGAGTTATAGGGGTGATGACAGGCTCAGAGGGTTTGCTTGAGGTCGCGTGTAGCCTTAAGCATCGTGTGACATCTTGGGATAGGATCCTGGGGCATTATAAGATTGGTATCAGAGCCTAAGGTTTAAAGGAGTCCTTGGGAGTCTGATAAGCTGCTTTACGTAGAGTCTTGATCATCGGTGTGTAGCGCGCGACATCTATGAGTAAGAGGCTATGGAACATTTTAGGAAAAGTTATTTCTTTCTTTCAGAAGTCTTTCGTGCCTACGACTATTTCTCTCTGCTATTAATTCATGCTCTCTTATGATAGAAAATGCCTCCTCGTAGAGCTCGCAGAAATAATGAACGACCTCAACCCGTTGATCCTTTAAATGAGATGGTAACTCATGCCAAATTTTGGGTAGCTTTTCAGGCACTAGCCCAAGCAGTCAGGCTAATGTTCAGGCCGCTGTTCTACCTCTACAAGAAGGTAATTCTGCAGTAGCTCGAGTTCAGGATATTTTACGGATGAATCCGCTAGAGTTTTATGGGTCAAGGGTAGGTGAGGACCCACAGATGTATCTTGATGAGGTGTAAGAGATCACCTAAATTATGAATATAAAGAGGAAGAAAGTGTGGAGCTAGCTTTCTATCGCTTGAAAGATATTGCTTATGATTGGGTGGAGTTGTGGAGAAAGAGTAGAGGGGAAGATGCCGCTCCCATGACTTGTCAGTTATTCCAGGATGCATTCTTAGACCGATTCTTTATCCCGGAGTGAGGAAAGAAAAACTAGAAGAATTTATGAACTTGAGACAAGGCTCCATGACAGTTAAGGAATATTGTCTTAAATTTAACCAGTTTTCTAAGTATGCTCCCGATATGATGACTGATTTCAGGACCAGTATGAGTAAATTTTTGGCTGGCATATCGAGTTATGTTATGAAAGAGTGTAGGTCTTCTATGCTCAATAGGAACATGGATCTTTTTAGATTGATGATACATGCCAACAGATTGAAGTGTACAAGGTAAAAGAGAGAGAGAAAGTGAGAGGGAATAAGAGAGTTAGATCAGAGCAGCAGGGGTATAGTCAGAGTAAATTTTCTGAAGGGATCTGCCCTCAGTTTCAGAGCCGTTCTTTTGTGCTAGCACCGTCATCAGCTAGTACTTTCGCATCCAGAGTCAGGCAGGAGCAGGGTAATAGACCTACTATGTATAGGTCTCAGGACAGTGTGAGTAATAGACCTAACTATCCCCCATGTACTAAGTATGGTAGGACGCATCCTGGAGAGTGTATGGATGAGAAGAGAGGTTATTTTGGTTGTGGTAAGTTGGACTATAAATTTAGGGATCGCCCATATGTTAGACAGGGTAGCCGTGATGTTCGTCCCCAGAGTCAGGCTATTAGTGCTCCAGCCCCTTGGGTTCATCTTATTCCTCCTTAGGGTGCCTCGTCTAGTACTGTCGGTGGTCAATGCCAGAATCGCTTTTATGCTATACTACCCTTCCAGGAGTAGGAAGATTCACCAGATGTTGTTACTGGTATGCTCCGTGTATTTCATTTTGATATGTATATGTTGATGGACCCTGGGTCAAGTATTTCTTATGTGACTCCGTTAGTGGCTGTGAATTTTTAGATCAATGCTGAAATTATTCCTGAGCCTTTTTTAGTTTCTACTCTAGTAGGTGAACCTGTTGTTGCTAAGCAAGTATATAAGAAGTGTCCTATCACTGTCCTTCATAGAGTTATGTTTGCAGATTTGATTGAGCTAGACATGGTTGATTTTGACATTATTCTGGGCATAGATTGGCTTTACTCTTGTTATGCGTCTATAGACTATTATAGCCGTGTAGTCTAGTTTCAGTTTCCGAATGAGCTAGCCTTTGAGTGGTCCGGAAATTCTATATCTCCCAGGAGTCATTTCATATCCTATCTTAAAGCTAGGAAATTGATATCCAAGGGTTGCATCTATCATTTGGTTTGAGTTAAAGATACTAAGTTCGAGACTCAGACCATTCAGTCGATCAGCATTGTTAATGAGTTTTGTGATGTTTTTCCAGAAGATCTCCCAGGGGTACCTCCCGATAGAGATATAAAATTTGGGATTGATCTTCTCCCCAACATGCAGCCTATTTCTATGCCTCCATCTTGTATGGCCCCCACAGAACTTAAGGAGTTGAAAGAGCAACTCAAAGATCTTCAAGATAAGGGTTTCATAAGGCCTAGCATATCTCTTTGGGGTGCACTCATTCTGTTTGTGCCAAAGAAAGATGGTTCATTGCGGATGTGCATTGATTATCGTCAGCTTAACAAGGTCACAGTCAAGAACAAGTACCCTCTTCCTAGAATTGATGACCGTTTGATCAGCTGTAAGGTGATAACTATTTCTCAAAAAATAGACTTGAGATCCGATTATCACCAGCTTAAAGTTAGGGAGTGTGATATTCCAAAGACAGCTTGTCGCACCCGATATGGTCATTTTGAGTTCTTGGTCATGTCCTTCGGGCTAACAAATGCCCCAACAGCCTTTATGGACCTCATGAATTAGGTTTTCAGACAGTACCTGGATATGTTTGTTATTGTGTTCATAGATGATATTCTTGTATACTCCCAAAGTGAGAACAACTATGCAGATCATCTTCGAATAGTCTTGCAAACCCTGAGAGATCATCAACTATTTACCAAATTTAGCAAGTGTGAATTTTTGCTAAGGTCAGTTGCTTTTCTGGGTCATATTATTTCTTCTGAAGGTATTCGAGTTGACCCTCAAATGATAGAAGCTGTAAAAAATTGACCTAGACCTATTTCCCCATCTGATATTAGGAGTTTCTTGGGTCTAGCTGGCTACTACCATTGATTTGTTGAGTGTTTCTCTTCCATTGTGTCTCCTTTGACTTGGTTGACCCAAAAGAAAATTAAATTCCTGTGGTCTGACTCTTGTGAGAAGAGTTTTCAGGAGTTGAAGACTTGCTCACTTCGGCCTCTGTGTTGACCCTTCCAAATGGTATAGATGATTTTTTGGTTTATTGTGACGCTTCTAGAGTTGGATTGGGTTGCGTGTTGATGCAGAAAGGTAAGGTTATAGCCTATGCCTCCAGACAGTTGAAACCACATGAGAAGAACTACCCGACCCATGACCTCGAGTTAGCTGCAGTGTTTTTTGCCTTGAAAATATGGAGACACTATTTGTACGGTGTTGATGTTGATGTCTTTACGGATCATAAGAGTTTGCAGTATGTGTTTACTCAGAGGGAGTTGAATCTTCGTCAGAGGCGATTTTTAGGATTATTAAAGGACTATGATATGAATATACTGTATCACCCGGGCAAGGCCAATGTAGTGGCAGATACCATTAGCAGGTCGTCCATGGGTAGTGTAGCACTGATCAAGAAAGATAGGAAAGAGTTAGCTCGTGAGGTGCATCGTCTGGCTAGGTTTGGAGTTAGATTGCTTGATTCAACTGAGGGTAATGTTTGGGTCCAGAGTAGTTTCGAGTCTTCTCTAGTTTCGGAAGTAAAGGACAAGCAAGATATGGATCCTAGTTTGGTCAGACTAAAGGAGTCAGTTAAAGACCAAAAGGCGGAGGTTTTCTCCCAAGGGGGAGATAGTGTATTGAGATTTCAGAATAGATTATGTGTGCCTGATGTTGAAGATTTAAGGCAAAGAATTATGGCTGAAGCGCGTGGTGCGCAATATTCTATTCATCCCAGTGCCACCAAGATGTACCGCGATTTGCAAGAAATCTATTGGTGGAATGGTATGAAAAAGGATATAGCGAAATTCGTAGAGAAGTGTACAACTTGCCAACAGGTTAAGATAGAACACCAAAGACCCGATGGAATGATGCAAGAATTTAGTATTCCTACTTGGAAGTGTGAGGAAGTAAATATGGATTTTGTGACTGGTTTACCTCCTTCTCGACGTCATCATGATTCAATATGGGTCGTTGTACACAGATTGACTAAGTCCACGTATTTCTTGCTAGTGCATGCATCTTTCATCGCTGAGGACTATGCTAAGCTGTATAATCGAGAGTTAGTCAGGTTGCATGGAGTTCCTTTGTCTATTATCTCCGACAGGGGTACTCAATTTACTTCTCATTTTTGGAGGGATTTTCAGAAGGGTCTTGGTACCCAAGTTCATCTTAGCTCCACTTTTCATCCGCAGACCGATGGTCAGGCTGAGAGGACCATCCAAACCTTGGAGGATATGTTGAAGGCATATGTTCTTGATTTCAAAGGAAGTTGGGATGAACATTTGCCATTGATTGAATTTACTTACAACAACAGTTTTCATGCTAGCATTGGAATGGCTCCATTTGAGGCTTTATACGGAAGGTGATGTAGATCACCCATAGGTTGGTTTGAAGTAGGTGAAGCCACTGTGAGTGGACCTAATGCTGTGTTTGAGGCTATGGAGAAAGTTAAGCTTATTTGGGAAAGGTTAAAGACAGCCCAGAGTCGTCAGAAGTCATATGCAGATGTGAGAAGAAGAGCTCTTGAGTTTGATGTTAACGATCTGGCGTACTTGAAGATTTGACCCATGAAGGGGGTGAAAAGATTTGGTAAGAAAGGAAAGCTTAATCCCTGATACATTGGCCCTTACAGAGTTTTGAATCGTGTTGGGAAAGCAACTTACGAGATTGAATTGCCTGCCGAGTTGTCAGCTGTCCATCCTATCTTTCATGTTTCTATGCTCAAGAAGCACATTGATGATTCTGTCGTTGTTGATCCGTCAGAAAGTTTCAATGTTCAGGATAGCCTTTTGTATGATGAAGTTTCGGTTGAAATCCTAGATTATCAAGTTCGTAGACTAAGAAATAAGGAAGTTCCCTTGGTTAAAGTTCTATGGTAAAATCAATCAGTCGAGTGTGCTACTTGGGAAGCAGAAGCGGATATGCGAACCAGATACCCTCATCTCTTCTCCGTGAGTTCAAATTTAGCCGAAGGTACTATTCTTCCCTAATCCAGTTTCCTTCTAATCCAGTGTATTCAACTATATGGTTATTCTCTCTATGATTCATGCATTTTGTGAAGTACTCGAAAGTTTAGAATGAAGTAAGCCCTTTTAGTGCGTCGTTCCATCTATACGTCCTCATTTTCTCTTGTTCTTGGCCTATCTAGCTACATTCAAGGATGACTGTTTCCAAAGGGGAGATATTGTAATACCTCGAGACTCTAACCAATAGTGCAACCATGAATCAAGCTCATGAGAAATAAATTACAATATTTAGGGTTGTTTTCTGATCAAGGATGGTGTGCATTAAGGCCTTAAAAATGTCCTAATGATTGGGTGAACAAAATATTCCTCACCGATTGAATTCTTGAGAAAGATATTGGTATAGTCAACTTCAAATAAGCATATCTCTCATTATACTTGGAATTTTTCTGTTCATGACCTATCAACAGATAGATAATTGAATTAGATTTCCAGCGATACCAATTTCGCCAAAATCCGATACCGGAGCAAAGAGTTATGCCCATTTTACTCCAGCATGTCAATCTAGAAAAGGGTGACGACATTTCTGATGGCCTGTCACATTTCTGACGACATTTCTGACAACGTCGTTAGCCTTAGGCAGACCATCATAAAATTTGACCCTTTTGTGATAACATTTCGTGATGGCCTATCACGGGTTTGACGGCCTGTCATCAGCTTTTATTTTAGCAATTTAGAGAAGTTTTTGCAAGGGTATTTTGGTCTTCTCCCATCTTTTGGAGGCCTTTATAAATATGAGAATCCCATCCAAACCCTAATTCCATCATTTTCTCTTCCAATTCTCTTGAGATAATATATCTAGGGTTATATCAAGAACATAAATCTTCTAAGAATCATCCATAAATCTTCAAAATTTCTTCAAGAACCAAGTTCCTCATAGTATGGGCTTCAAGAATTATTTATTTCAAGTGTGGATAAAGTCTCAAGCACTAAATTTCATCCAATTTCAAAGATTAAGGTATGTGGGGTTTTGAACAAGAAC
>NW_025851561.1:8372-12296 GCF_002878395.1 Capsicum annuum | reverse complement strand
CACATACTCCTCAGTGAGAGTAACTCCAGGAAGATCAGGTTCAGGGAAATAACGATAGTCAGCAAATAATAAACTTCATATGTATGAACTTCTTTATTGTTTTGATAGAAAAACGACAAAAGATTATCTCTTGGATTTCTTCATAGTGATGGCAAAATTTAGGATTGATAGTTTCGTGCCTAATAAAAATTATAAACATGAACAAAGTTGAAAGACACATGGGAGGTATAATTATTTTACATATTTCAGTTTAAGAAAGATACAACCGAGAATCTTAGCTTCTCCAGAACTTTTTATATGTGGACACAAGGATTTTTTTTTACTACTCATATGATCCCGGCAACTGAAAACCTAAACATCAGTTTGCTCTCACTCTCTTTATATATATACATACACAAAGACATATATATACACATGTTGTCCCAGTCTACAGAGAGATTGATATACGTATAAGAATATTTTCATAATTACAATAATAATAACATATTCAGCGTAATCCCATAAAGTTGATTTAAAGGTAAGAATATACTCCGACCTTGCTCCTATCTTATAGGAGTATAAATAACCTATTCTTAATAGAACCTCAACTTAGTTATATAATTAGGTCACTTATAGTGAAATTCAATCATAACCACAAATATACAGAAAATCTAGAAACAATCTAATCTCATGAGTAAAGAACTATTACAGATAATGAAGAAATTAGTATATTTAGATTTGGTAACTGAAAATTGGTTAGATGCCCTGCTACTAACTCTTATTTCTAGTTTAACAGCTGCGAAGATCGTCAAAACAGAAAGAACAAGAAGTCAAAATATTGCATTGTAAGACCCCGCAAAATTCCTAGCTTAATTCAGTCTTTAAGCTTGTCAAGGGGTCCAGCTTAGAAAATTCTAGCTAAGTTTTCAGACTTAGTTTATTTTTAGCCTTCAAAAGTTGACAATCTCATTTCGCGACCTTAATGTCCTTAAGAAGTCTATATTTTTATTAATTCATGATCAGGAAGGTCAATAGGTGTTCCCGGACAAGTTTTGGATTTTTCGGACCGCGTTTAGACCACGTTTGGAATCCCAAAACATTGGACCAATGCAATCTTGGCATGCCGTATCGCCTATCGCGTTGGTTAATATTGTTGGGGGTTGCCAGAGTCAAACTCCTGAGACACGGCACGATCATGGCGCGACGCGTTGAGTATCCCGTCGATGCCATTGACGCACCGCGTTGACAACCGCATCGGTGCCCAATTTTCAATTATTAAATGACCGCGTCCTTAAGGGTAATTAGGTCTTTTTTCCCGACCTTCAACCCTCATAACACGAAACTTAGCCCCTTTTTGGCTAAATATATTCACTATTTCACAATTTCTCAAGAACAACCCTAGGTGATTAATTCCAAATCAAGAACTCAAGTTTTCCTCCACTAATCTTCAAGAAATCATCAACTAAGTTATGCAAAGTGTTTATCTAAGGGTTCTTTCCACCCTTGGAGCTCAAGAAACTCTTTTCAAAATATAAATTTTGAATTCCATGTTGTGGGCTTAATTGTACACATGTTAATATTGTAATATGACTTCCAAGACTGAATCTTTATTAAATTTTTATGACTTTATGTTAGTATGCGGATTGAAATCCTTAAGTTTGAAGTGCTTGATATAGCCATGATGTATTAGCTGTTGATTTATGCCCTAAAAAAGGTTATGTCTTCCATGTATTTGTTAAAATGCCTAAGTGAATAAGAATTTTGCATTATGACCCATTTGTGATCTAAATGATGAACTCATGATGTACCCATATGTTCAAAATGACTCCCATGCTTAAGCTATGTCTTGTAATGATTTGGTGGAATGCTCATTAGTATGGATTTCTAAAATTATGTTATGTTGCATGCATTCCTATTTAGGTGTAAGCTTATGACTTGCAAATGCTTCATGAAATCCCTTAATGGTTGTATTGAGAATTGTTGACTATGGTCATGTGTTCAAGAAGTGTCATGTCCTATTTATATTCATGCTATCGAGTCCTGGGGGTATTTAATACCCGACAATTTAGCTGTATGCCTAGAGCCAGTGTTAGTTTTCAAGATAACCTCAGTCAAACCATGATCATTAGTACTCTCAGTCAAGTTTCAAAACTTAATAGAACTCAGTCAGTTACATGACTCAGGAAAACTCAGTAGATCCAGTATCAGTTCAGTCCCATTCAGTATTCAGTCCAGTCCTCAGTAAATTCAGTCAGTTAATAGAACTCAGTAGTATTCCGTCAGTCAACGGAACTCAGTAAACTCAGTTCAGTTAAACAGTACAATCAGAAATAGCTCAGTCAAGCCTAGTATGAACTAGGAAATTAGTTCAGTGTCTATTCAGTTGAGAGTAGGATTCAGCACCGAGTGAACCCAGGGATGAGAGCTCACCTGTCAATCAGTAGAGGGTGTGATCCTTAGAATCACTCCTTGCGTTCCAGAACTATGTAGCCAACATAGGTTGAGATATGTCCCTACGAGTCTAGGGTTAATACATCTCATTCAAGTTCTCCTACCAATGAGGGGTAGACGAAAGAGCTCCCTGTCAACAGAGGGTTAACTCACAGCTTGTCTTTACCCGTGGCACGATATTGACACCCTTCCAACTGGGGTCACAGGTTGAACCCCACTAGTTCAGTTATGGGGCATGTCGGTTAGATGATTACCTCCCACAGTCTCAGTCTTAGTCTTCAGTAAGGAACTCAGATAATTCCTCAGGTTCAGAACTGTCAGATACAATTATTCTATTACCAGTTATACAGTATCCGTAGACTTAAACATCTGTTAATCAGTACTTAAATTTAGTATTCAGCATTATCATGACCTCAGTTATAGTCCACATATTCATGCATGTATTCTCACGTAGTTATAATCATGATATACAGTCAGTTATAGTTCATGCATATGAACCCTTGCATTAAGCCTACCTCACTCTACATATCAATGCATTCCCATGTATTGACACATACTTTTCTCTTGTGCTTTGGTGTTTTATACCATAGGTTCGGACGCTCAGGTTCCCGATTGCACTTAGCAGTTCAAATTTCAGCAGTCAGAGTCAGTGGTGAGTCCTTATAGTTTGAGGACGTGATTATTTCGTTATTTCAGTGCTTCAGTACTTAACTTATTTTAGCAGTTGGAGTTACTTGGGGACATGTCCTATCAACTCCTTATTTAGACAGTTTAGAGGTTTTTTCAGACTAGAGTATTTCAGACAGTTATTTCAGTTTTGGTATTGTTATACCGTATTATCAGTTATGTTTCAGTTTTGAACCTTATGGCAATTTCAGCCCATTATTCTGCATATTTTAGTATTATTTTACAGTTATTGAAGCAAGTACAGTCATGGGTTAGCTTGTGGTTCTTCGAGATTATGAGCACCATGTAGCATCTGGGGTACCAAGCTTGGAGCGTAACAAACTTAACATCAAAGCCTAAGGTTCAATAGAGTCCTAGGAAGTCTAAAAAGCTGCATATAGTAGAGTCTTTTGCATGGGTGTATAGCGCGCCACACTTATGTACATGAGGCTATGAGATGTTTTAGGAACAATTTTTCTTCTTTCAGTATTCATGTCATACGAGTAAGCATGAGCTCCAGTTAAACTCTCTGTCTAATCCGCTTCTCTCTTTTATTTACAGAACATGCCTCCTAAAAAGACAAACAAAAAAAGAACCAAAAATCAGTCAGAACCTCAGCTTGTTCAGGCAGATCCTCTAGACGAGCATATTTCCCATGCAGAATTTAGGACTGCATTCACTACTCTTGTTAATTCAGTTACAGCTCAGAATGAACGGTCAACTGTTATTTCAACCAACCTAGTGGCTAATATTACTGCAGCTAGGATTCGGGACTTCACCTAAATGAATCCTCCCTTATTCTCAGGTTCTAAGTCTGAAGAGGATCTA
>NW_025851561.1:0-8272 GCF_002878395.1 Capsicum annuum | reverse complement strand
CTCCCTTATTCTCAGGTTCTAAGTCTGAAGAGGATCTACAAGAGTTCCTCGACTAGGTTTAGAAAGTCACAGATATCATGAGAGCGACTTCCAGTAAGAGTGTCGAGTTAGCCGCCTATCAGCTACAAGATGTAGCTTATACATGGTTTAAGCAATGAAAGGTAGACAGGGGCATAGATGCAGAGCTCATAGAGTGGGAAGAGTTTGCTACTGCCTTCCTAGATCGATTCTTTCCCATAGAGTTGAAAGAAGCCAAAGTGTTAGAGTTCATCAACCTCAGGCAAGGTAGCATGAGTGTGAAAGAGTATTCCCTCAAGTTCACCCAGCTAGCCAGGTATGCCCCTCATGTAGTAGCAGACAGTAGATCCAGAATGAGCAAGTTTGTTTCTTGGGTATCGGGTAGAGTGGTTAAGAAATGCAGGACTGTGATGCTGATTATAGACATGGACATATCTAGGCTTATGGTCCATGTTCAACAGATTAAGGAGTAGAAGCTCAAGAAGGAGAGAGAAAATAAAAGAGCCAGAACGAGTAGATATAATTTTGCCCAGCCAGTCAGAGGGTGGTAACCGTTCTCAGTATAGTCAGAAGTTTTCAGTTGCAGCTCTTTCCTCAGCCAGTGCTCCAGTTCCTAAGTTCAGAAATGGTAACAAAGATAGGGCACCAGGCTCAAGTATCATGGTAGTGTCAGCAGCGCCCGAACCCGTCCTCTTTGTCAGACTTGTGGCAAGCACCATAAGGATGTGTGTAGAGCAAGTAATGATGTGTGTTTTGGATGTGGCGAGTCAGGTCACAGACTCTAAAACTGTCCCAAGCCTAGTCCACGAAGTCAGCACAGTCGTTCTTCAGCTCAGTCTAGTCGCCCTAATCAGCAGGGTGCCCCTTCCAGTGCCACCAGTGGACAACTCCCAAAGAAACTCTATGTACTTCAGTCCCGACAGGATCAGGAAAGTTCTTCTGATGCAGTCACTAGTATGTTACGAATCTCCCATTTATGTGTTTATGTCTCATCAAGTCCAGGAGTTTCTATGTCTTTTGTAACTCTTTGCATAATAGTTGAACTTTAAGGTCAACCCAAATATTAACTGGACCTTTCTCTGTCTCCACCCATTGGGTTAGTCTATTTTAGCCAGACAAGTATACGGGAACTATCCGATTATGAGATCTCAGAAATATCATGCCTTCAGATTCTAGTAGTACTGCTAGTATGTGTAGGAAATCAATAAGGGAAGATGATTCCTAATCCATCCCTATCTCAGTGCAAAGTTATGTACTACAGTCATCATGATACTTATGCATGTTTTACGTCTCAGTTCCATGAATACAACTTATATTCACGCACTTTTCACAGAATCGTGTGCTTTTCCAGTTCTTAGTATAAGGAGTTCTAGTTTACTCAGTATTCAAATCATGTTCCATGAGTACAGAAACTTCGGACTCAGGTCATGCAGCTCATGACTCATGCAGCTCATGTCATGCTTTACAGTATGCTCACCCCACATGACTCATGTTTCACTCTTAGTGATCAGCCAAACTTAGACTATGTCACGTATACCCTCAGTTTAGATTCCTCAGTGAATCTATGGTGTCGATGCTTTATCCCTCGGGCCTCGGTTACAGTGTCAGTTCAGTAATCAATATTCAGTAAATGACTCAGATAGTCCTACAGGACCATGGCTTTCAGTTATCAGTTACTTAGCATCAGAATTTAGTACTTTAGTACCAGCCTAAACCTCAGTTATTAGAAACCAACATTTAGTCTTAGTTGCAGTTACAGTCTCAATTACCGTCTTAGCTACAATCTCGTCCTTGTCCTAGTCTAGTAGTCAAATCAGAAACTCAGTTCAGTTTCAGGATTTCCCAACCATAGCATAGCCATCAGTTACTCAGTTATTAGTATTTCAGTACCTCAGTTTACAGAATATTTTAGAACTATGTTATACATATGGTCTTGCATTCAGTACCACATGTTACCTAGTCAGTCAATACCTTCTATGAATGATACTCTACAATTTCACTCCGGTTATTCAGACTAAGTACAGTTTAGTCTTGTAGACCCAATATTCAGTTATCAGTTATTTAGTTAATCAGATAAGTAGTATATATATGCATTCGTGTTCAACACCCAGGTGAATATTTTCAGTAGTCTCAAGTGATGTATTGTACTAAGGCAGAGAGTATAGTTGAAAGAGTAATTGAGGGGTATGTCTAAGCTTGAAAATTTTAGATGCAGTGCATAAGGCTTAGTCACCCTACCCTAGATGAGAATGTGTAGGCCTCGCCTCATATTACAAAATCTTAGCCAGGATGATATTTTCATATTCAGCTATTGTATTCAGACCATGGCAAGTTTTCCTCCCTCACTAAGGCCACTAGAACTCTATAAAAGAGTGTCAAAGAAAAATCTCCAGTTAAGAATAAGTTTTCAGTATGAGTCAGTCCGTACAACCCGTAACCCAGTTTAGCAGTCAGACATATGAGTTTGTATGGTTTCCCAACTTTTCATCTATTTGCATTATCCAAAATCTCGTGAATGGGTGTAACATTCTAAGATAGACCAACTAGGTTCCAGATCCCAGATATGCTGTCGTGATTCAGTTCATAGGTACCGTGTGCATCGTTCCAGTCCTTCCTCAGTAGCTCAACCAAGTTAGTATCTATCAGTGGACGTATTATCCCAAGGGGAGATACACTATAATCCCCCAAACTTTTATGACTCAAAATATGCCATTCCCTTTTTATGTAACAAATCCGATCTAGAGCAAGGGGTACTCATAGGTTGACGCTCAAATTCAAATCTCAGCCGTGAGATATGCATTCAGAGAATCAGTTCAGTTCAAGTGTCACGTTTCAATCTCAAATATGTTCTCATATTTATGCTCATGCATGCTTAGTAAATGATCTCAGGTTCATCCATATTTTCAGTTTAAGGTAACAGTCTTCCTGGAACTCATTCAATTTCATGTCCAGATTTCTATTATAAACTTTGTATCAATTACCATTGCATATTCAGTCATGCATTCATGTGTCAGTACAGTCATGTATTCATGCATCAGGTATGCTTGTTCAGCTCGATAAATTCAGCTTATCGGTAATCCCAGTCATGCATTCATGAGTCAGTTATTCATGCATCAGATATACATGTTCAGTATAATAAACTCAGCTTAACAGTTATATCAGTCATGAAATCATGTTTTAGTTGTTCATGTTCAGTATGTACTTCAGCTTATCTTTTCCCCCATCTCAGTCAGTCTTATTTGAGGACGAATATTCCCAAGGGGGAGATATTATAAGACCCTACAAAATTCCTAGCTTAATTCAGTCCTTTAAGCTTGTCAAGGGGTCCCAGGCTTAAAAAATTCTAGCTAAGTTTCCAGACCTGTTTATTTTTAGCCTTCAAAAGTTGGCATTCTTATTTCACGACCTTAATGTCCTTAAGTGGCCTATATTTTTGTTAATTTATGATCAGGAAGGTCAATAGGTGTTCCCAGACAAGTTTTAAATTTTTTGGACCGCGTTTAGACCATGTTTGGAATCCCAAAACAGTGGACCAACGCGATCTTGGCGCACCACGTCGCCTATCGTGTTGGTTAATATTGTTGCAGGTTGCCAGAGTCAAACTCCTGAGACAAGGCGTGATCATGGCGTGACGGGTCGAGTATTGCACTGATGCCATCGATGCGCCGCGTCGACAATCGCGTCGGTTCCCAGTTTTCAGTCATTAAATGACCACATCCTTAAAGGTAATTAGGTCTTTTTCCCCCGACCTTCAGCACTCATAACATGAAACTTAGCCCCTTTTGGCTAAATACATTCACTATCTCACACTTTCTCAAGAACAAGAAAACCCTAGGTGATTAATTCCAAATCAAGAACTCAAGATTTCCTCCACTAATCATCAAGATATCATCAACCAAGGTATGTAAAGTGTTCATCCAAGGGTCCTTTCCACCCTTGGAGCTCAAGAAACCCTTTTCAAAACATAAATTTTGAATTTCATGTTATGGGCTTGATTGTACACATGTTAATGTTGTGATATGACTTCCAAGATTGAATCTTTGTTAAATTTTCATGACTTTATGTTAGTATATGGATTGAAATCCTTAAATTTGGAGTGCTTGATATAGTCATGATGTATTAGTCGTTGATTTATGCCTTAGAAAAGGTTATGCCTTCCATGTGTTTGTTAAAATGCCTAAGTGCATAAGAATTATGCATTATGACCCATTTGTGATCTAAATGATGAACTCATGATGTACCCACATATTCAAAATGACTTCCATGCTTAAGCTATGTCTTGTAATGATTTGGTGGAATGCTCATAAGTATGGATTTTTGAAATTATGTTATGTTAGCATGCATTCATATTCATGTGTAAGCTTATGACTTACAAATGCTTCCTGAAATCCCTCAATGGTTGTATTGAGAATTGTTAACTCTAGTCGTGTGTTCAAGAAGTGTCATGTCCTATTTATATTTATGCTATCGAGTCCTAGGGTATTTAATACCCGATAATTTAGCTGTGTGCCTAGAGCCAGTGTTAGTTTTCAAGATAACCTCAGTCAGGCCATGATCAGTAGTACTCTCAGTCAAGTTTCAGAACTCAGTCAGTTACATAACTCAGGAAAACTCAGTAGATCCAGTATTAGTTCAGTCCCATTCAGTTTAGTCCTCAGTAAATTCAGTCAACTAATAGAACTCAGTATTATTCCGTCAGTCAACAGAACTCAGTAAACTCAGTTCAGTTAAACAGTATAATCAGTAACAGCCCAGTCAAGCCTAGTATGAACTAGAAAATTAGTTCAGTGTTTATTCAGTTGGGAGTAGGATTCTGCACCGAGTGAACCCAGGGATGAGGGCTCAGCAGCTGTCAGTAAGTAGAGGATGTGATTCTTAGAAGCAATCCATGCATTCCAGAACTGCGTAGCCAGCGTAGGTTGAGATATATCCCTATGAGTCTAGGGTTAATACATCTCATTCGAGTTCTCCTACCAGCGAGAGGTTGACAGAAGAGCTCCCTGTCAGCAGAGGGTTAACTCACAGCTTGTCTTTACCCGTGGCACGGTATTGACACCCTTCCAACTGGGGTCACAGGTTAGACCCCACCAGTTCAGTTATGGGGCATGTCGGTTAAAGGATTACCTCCCACAATCTCAGTCTCAGTCTTTAGTAAGGAACTCAGATAGTTTCTTAGATTTCAGGACTGTCAGATACAGTCACTCAGCTCAGTACAGAACTCAGCTAGTTTCATCAAAATCAGGACTGTCAGAAACGGTTATTCAGTTAACAGTACATCAGTTATCAGTAATCCATGTTATAAGTAACTCAGTATAGTTCCAGAGATTCAGATCTGTCAGATACAGTTGTTCAATTACTAGTTATACAATATCCATAGACTTAAACATCTATTAATCAATATTCAACATTATCACGACCTCAGTTACAGTCCATGCATTCATGCATGTATTCTCATCCAGTCATGTTCATGTTATTCAGTCAGTTATAGTTCTTGCATATGAACCCTTGCATTTAACCTACCTTACTCTGTTTACCAGTACATTCTCACATATTGACACATACTTTTATCTTGCGCTATGGTGTTTTATACCATAGGTTTGGAAACTCAGGTTCCCAATCTCACTTAGCAGTTCAGATTTTAATAGTCAGAGTTAGTGGTGAGTCCTCATAGTTCGAGGACGTGATTATTTCAGTGCTTCAATACTTAACTTATTTCAACAGTTGGAGTTAGTTGGGGACATATCCCATCAACTCCTTATTCAGACAATTTAGAGGCTTTTTCAGACTATAGTATTTCAGACAGTTATTTCAGTTTTGGTATTATTATACCGTATTATCAGTTATGTTTTAGTTTTGAACCTTATGGAAATTTCAGCACATTATTCTGCATATTTCAGTATTATTTTATAGTTATTGCAGCAGGTACCAGTCATGGGTTAGCTTATGGTCCTTCGGGATTATGAGCACCGCATAGCATCCGGGGTACCAGGCTCGAGGTGATGCATTCAAGTGGAAAAATCAGAAATTCACATACTCAAAGGTGTAAATGAGGTAACTCTAAGTAAAAAATTTAACTATTCAACAAAATTTCATGCTGAATTAACTTTGAGTATAGAAGATACTTGTTATATCTATCAATACGAATTGCTCACTCTGTCTCTAACATAATACAATTCTACAAGAATCAATTCTCTTCAGAAACATGATAATCGAACCGAGTAGATCAAAATATAGCCAATGAAGAAAGTGATTATTAGCTTATATTTATGCATTTCTAAAGAATGCTACTGATCATGGACAAGCAATACTCTTACCCTCTTTTATGTGGACAGATCCATGCAAAAATTAAGATGTATCGTCAAAAATAATTTATGCCGGAGAGATTCTTGTGAGTACCGATTCTCATGCTCAAACAATCGCTTATAATTATCACAAAGTTCAGTAGAACAATAAACTAAAGTTACAAAGAGATTATGTTATTGCAAATATAGGGACTCCTTTAATTGGCCTCGATAGCAGATCTCATCAGTCATGACTGTCTAAAGAACATATATGTTAAGTTTCTCACATATGTTCTATCTTTAGTTACCCTGTTTCAAAGACATGGTAAATAGAAGCATCATCACCAATAAGAAACATCATATCAACTCTAGACTTCTCAATGGCGGTGGGGACTGTAATTAATTTAAGGCCAGGGAATCGCAGAAGAATTCAGGAAAGAAGAGAATTGATACGAAATTGAGAAGCCTAACAGGTAGGTAACTTGTGACTGGACAAACCCCAACCTCAACGCACCCAAAAATATTCTAAATGCGAAAGAAGATAAGCAAACCCAAAAATCCACTTAAACATGTATAGGAAAAATATTAAATGTGATTTTCAACCATAACTAATTTGGATACTATATCAGCACCCAAAGTGTAATATTACCTTTTTCCCAATCTTTTCACTGATAGTCCCGTCTTTAATGGAAGCTATGAGCGCTCCTGACTCTTTAGGGGTAAGTTTAATCTCATTGATAGTAACTTTTTCATTTTTCATGTATGTAGCAATATCTCCCAAAATCCAATTGGCAGCAAGTTTTACATCACCACCTCCTACAATTGTTGTATCAAAAAAATCTGCAATCAGATATATTCAATTATCAGTGGATTATGGATATTTCTACATAGAAATAATAGGAAAAGCAGACTTGATTTTACAAGTTAACAGTCCAGAAATTTTGAAGACTGAATGATGAAGGCATTTCATACTATAGGATTCCCTTGAAGACAAACTTGTTAAGGAAATCCATCCATGTCAAACCATTAAGTCCATGAAAGGATGGTAGTCTTCTTGAAGAACATCATCCATCCCTTCACTTTTTTTTTAGAATAATTGTGGTATTCGGGACTCCTTCCCTTAATTACTATTCCTTTACTTATTCAAGTTTCTACTTTCTTCACAAACCTCTTCGCCCCTCACCCCCCACCCCCCGAACAAAAGAACTTTTGTCTCTTTGGGCCGTTAGAAGAGTAGAAGGGAGAAGGGAAGGTAGATATTCCAAGGGGCATACAGCTAAATGAACTTATGTATATCTAAAAGTCAAATAATGCTTGTCCTTTAGCTGCTTAAGGATTCAAAGCATCATTTTAAATTTTCGTATGAAAGTACTTTGTGCACAGATTAAACCTTTACAAAATAACACCAGCTGATAGATTTTAGTACTGGAGTGTCTACATGCCAATAAAGCCGTATAAGCAGAACCTGACAATGAGAAGTACTTACATTATTTTCATTGGCAAGAAACAAGACATCTTGCATTCTTAGGCCCATTTTCTCATACCTCAGACACTTATCTTCTGGAAGTACAGGCAATGACTCACGGATACTGTCCACATACTCCTCAGTGAGAGTAGCTCCAGGAAGATCAGGTTCAGGGAAATAACAATAGTCGGCAAATAATAAACTTCATATGTATGAACTTCTTTATTATTTTGACAGAAAAACGACAAAAGATTATCTCTTGGATTTCTTCTTAGGGATATGAAATTTAGGATTCATAGTTTCGTACCTAATAAAAATTATAAACATGAACAAAGTTGAAGGACACAGAGGAGGTATAATCATTTTACATATTTCAATTTAATAAAGATACAACCGAAAATCTTAGCTTCCCCAGAACTTTTTATATGTGGACACAAGGATTTTTTTTTACTACTCATATGATCCTGGTAACTGAAAACCTAAACATCAGTTTGCTCTCTCTCTCTCT